>NC_143152.1:14237540-14439962 GCF_041381405.1 Jatropha curcas | reverse complement strand
CGGCCGCCCTTAAAGGCAGCGGTAGCCGCTATCGCCGCCGGCGGCAGCCGCCGGCGACAGCGGCTGCAATCGTCTATGAATACCTCAATTTTGAGGCTCAAAGAGCCAATTTTTCCAGACTGCAAACAGTCCGGCCGGACCGGAGGTCATTCAGAAAGTTCACCGGAAGTGTGCCAATATGGTACTTGAAACGTCCGAAAAATTACGAGGATCACGGAACTGGTCCCGGAATATTTTTTGGAGGTCCAAAACTCCCGGAAAAGCCTCCGGAACGAAAGAAAAAGAAGAGAAAAAGAGAAAGGCACGCATGCCCACCCTTAAGGGCGGGCACGCCCGCCCAGCTAGGGCGGCCATGCCCACCCTCAAGGGCGGGCACGCCCGCCCAGCTAGGGCGGCCATGCCCGCCCAGTCCAGGCGGGCATGCCCGCCCTGGAGGGCGGGCAGACGCGCCCAGGGGCGCGTTTTTCCTATAAAAATCATCCCCGGGGCTCCGTTTTGACACACAGTCTGTGTTGACGGACCTCTCTTCTCCCTTTACGCTCTTTGCGATTCTTTTATCGCTTTCTGCATTCTTTATTTTATTTTATTTTATTTTATTCTGCTTTCATTTTTTCTTGCTTTACTAAGTGGCCATTAAAATTCCATTTTAATTAATATTTCCCTTAACGAGGAGCTTAACCTGGAGTTAAGAAGCGGTCGGAGATTAAATCAGGTACATAAATTAGACTACGCTTATTTAATTTTAGCACTTCATGCATGCTTCTTTTCTACTCCCCTTAACTCTATAACTGCATGAATGCATCCATATCATCCACTAGGCAAATAAATTGCCTCAATCAAATAAAGATTAAGCTTAAATGCCCGATTAATTAATAATCGTGGTATTAAAGCGTAAATCTGACATTATTGGCTAAAGAAGCCTAGTTAATCAATAACTATGGTGAAATTGCCTTTATTTCGAACAGTTCTTGGCCTAAGTCCAGTTAATCAATGATTGTGACTAAAAGGTCCTACTTAAACACGTTTTTTTTTTTATGGCAATAAATTGCCTATATTTCAATTTAATTAATCACTTTAAGCAGATAAATTGCTTATAAGTGAAAATTAATCTCTTTTATAGCGACAAATCGCTTAAATCAATTTCTTTTGGCTAAAAGCCTTGAATCAACCTTTGGCAACAATTGCCTAAATCAATTCATTTTGGCTAAAAAGCCTTAAATCATTCAATTTTGGCGACAATCGCCTAAACAATCAATCTTTTGGCAATAATAAGCCCAATTAATCTTTGGCAAGCAAATAAGCACAACTTATCTTTTGGTAAGAATAAGCCCAAATCCTTTCTTTTGGCAAAAAGCTTCAAATCAACATTTTGGCACCAAGTGCCTGAAACAATCAATTCTTTGGCAAAATGCCTAAACAAAAATGCACAAAGCATACACACACTCATGCATCAAGCATCCCATCTAAAGCCCTCTAGAAGAGGCCTATCGAACTACGTTGACTTTGATCTTCCATTTAAACGGAAGTACGTAGGCACGTTCGGGATTTAACCCCGAGCGGCAAGTCGCAATCATTCAAACTCACTTAAACATTCCATTGGTCCAATCATCTTGCAAAGCATTCATTTTTTGGTTAGTTTCATCAGCATGACATAGTCTCGGGATCCACCTCAGGTTCGAAGACCATGCCTTAGACATTGGGTAATTAATCTAGTAACTAGGTTAATTAAAATTGGAGTCACTTAGGGTTTTTTCCTAGTTTACCCTAAAATAATTAAACAAGGTGGCGACTCATACATTCACGTGCATTTCTTCCCTTAGTCACATGCATTCATATGCTTATGATATTTCGGGGGAGGGGTTCACAACCATACAAAAAAAATAATTAAGTAAGCCTTACCACCCTAGAGTGGTTTGGCCTCTTAATGAAAACCAAGGGGAGGAATTTCCTTCTCCAACCAAGCATACTAACATAACTCTTATGCACCAAGGTATCCATTTCTATCCTCATCATGCATTATCTAAACTAATTCCACACTTTATCCCAAAATTTCCAACAATTTTGCCCATTTATATCCATTTAAACATATCTACAATAACACTTTTCAAACTTATTGTGAACCCCTCCCCCAAAACATCAAATGCATATGAATGCGTGTGACTAAGGGTAGAAATGCACGTGAATGTATGAGTCCTCACCTTGTTTAATTATTTTAGGGTAAACTAGGAAAAAACCCTAAGTGACTCCAATTTTTAATTAACCTAATTATTAGATTAATTAACCCAATGTTAAGGCATGGTCTACGAACCCGAGGTGGATCCCGAGACTATGTCATGCTGATGAACTAACCAAAATAATGAATGCTTTGCAGGGTAAATGACGCAATTGGACCAATGAAAGTGTTTATGTGATTTTGACTTGCCGTTCGGGGTTAAATCCCAAACGTGCCTATGTACTTCCGTTTGAATGGAAGATGAAAGTCAACGTAGTTCGATAGGCCTCTTTTAGAGGGCTTTGAATGGGGATGCTTTATGCATGAGTGTGTGTATGCTTTGTGCATTTTGTTTAGGCATTCTGCCTGAAAATTGATTTTTAGGCATTTGATGCCAAAAGTGTTGATTTTAATGGCTTTTAGCCAAAAAGATTAATTCAGGCAATTGTTGCCAAAAATGTTGTGATTTAGGCGATTGTCGCCAAAATTGATTGATTTTAAGGCTTTCAGCCAAAAGATTGATTAATTTGAAGGCTTTTAGCCAAAAAGGTTAATTTAGGCAATCTATTTGCCAAAAGATGATTTTTTTAGGCGATTGTCGCCAAAAGATTGATTTAAGGCTTTTAGCCAAAATAAGTTGATTAATTTTAGGCATTTTGCCAAAAAATTGATTTAAGCGATTTGTCGCTGAAAGTAGTTAATCTAGTTTATAGGCAATGTGTTTGCCAAAAAATTGATTAACTGGATTGTAATGTAGGCAATTTTATTGCCAATAAAAACGTGTTTGAATTAAAGCTTTTTAGCCACAATTATTGATTAATTGGACTTAAGCCAGATTTGTTCGAAATAAAGGCGATTATACCATAGCTATTAATTAACTAGGTATTTTAAGCCAATATTGTCGGAGTTAGGCTTTAATACCACGATTATTTATTAACCGGGCATTTAGCCTAAACTTATTTATTTGAGGCAGTTTATTTGCCTAAAGATGTCATGAATGCATTTATGCAGTTATAGAATTATTAGGAGTAGAAGAGAAGAATGTATGAAATGCTAAAATTAAATAGGCAGAGTTTAGTTCATGTATCTGATTTAATCGATGGCCACTTCTTAACTCCAGGTTAAACTCCTCGTTTGTTCGAAATAAAGGCGATTATACCATAGCTATTAATTAACTAGGTATTTTAAGCCAATATTGTCGGATTTAGGCTTTAATACCACGATTATTTATTAACCGGGCATTTAGCCTAAACTTATTTATTTGAGGCAGTTTATTTGCCTAAAGATGTCATGAATGCATTTATGCAGTTATAAAATTATTAGGAGTAGAAGAGAAGAATGTATGAAATGCTAAAATTAAATAGGCAGAGTTTAGTTCATGTATCTGATTTAATCGACGGCCACTTCTTAACTCCAGGTTAAACTCCTCGTTAAGGGAATATTAATTAATTTAATTTTAAATGACCAAATAACAAAGCAAGAAAATAATAAAGCTAAATAAAAATGCAGAAAAGCAGTAAAGAATCGCAAGGAGCGTAAGGGAGAAGGAGCGTCCGTCAACACAGACTGAGTGAGGAAAACAGAAGGCCCGGGGCCACTATTTATAGGCGAAAATCGGACTGTTTCGGCGGCCGGGCCGCCAGATGTCGGCGGTCAAGCCGCCGGATGGCCGGCGGCTGGGCCGCCGAAGGCAAGCATCCTGGGCCGCCGGAGGCAGTCGGCCTTGGCCGCCGGGTCTAGTGGCTATGCTAATTTTTGTTCCGGAGGCTTTTCCGGGTGTTCCGGACCTCCAAAAAATATTCCGGGACCAATTCTGCGATCCTCGTAATTTTTCGGACGTTTCAAGTACCATATTGGCATACTTCCGGTGAACTTCTAAAATGGCCTTTGGTCCGGTCGGACTGCTTGCGGTCTGAGAAAATTGACTCTTTGAGCCTCAAAATTTGAGTATTCACAGTTGCCCCCCACCGACAACCATAAAAATGATTTATGGGAGTCAGTGGTTGTCTGAAACACAAATTTTGGAGGCGAAAATCGGACGCGTCCAGAAGACCCGCCTTTTGGCTATTTGCTTATAAATAGCTTGAATTTCACCATTTCATTCATTATTCACTCTCCACTTTAGAGAGCTCTCTCAAATCCTCTCAAGTTTCAAAGCTACAAGACCACCTTCCTCTATGGCTCTTCCAAGCTACAGCAGCGACGAGGATTTCCTCGGGTCTCTAGGGATTTCTCTCGACGAGGTCGATCTTCTGGCAGACGCAGATACTCACGCCTCCATGACCGGCATCTTCACCCAGGTGAGTTCCCTTTCACTTTATGCGTGCATATTATTTATTATTTGGGCCTTAGGCCGAATTGTGAATTTTTGGGCCTTAGGCCAAATTGTGATTTTTGGGCCTCAGGCCAAATTATGAATTTTGGGCCTTAGGCCAAATTGTGAATTTTGGTCCTTAGGCCAAATTGTGAATTTTGAAAAAAAAATTTCCTGTGCTTACTGTTTTTATTAGTATGCATGCTAGGGTAAAACTAAGATATTACCCTTAGTAAGGAACCGAGGAGTAACTCTTAGGTTGATTTACCTTTTAGGACTCCCGTATTAAATTGGATGTGGGTGAGAGTTCTGTGGCTGGAATTTTGCTCGAACTATTCGATCAAAATAGCCCGGTTGGCGCAATCATCCGTCCATCTTACCTGGGCTATTTGAGGCATTTTGACATGGGTCGGAGTAACTACAAGGAGTTATTGTGTGCCTTGGCTGAAAGGTGGTGGGATACCACCAATACTTTCCATTTCTCTTGGGGCGAGTTGACAATGACCCCTACAGACTTTTCTGTGATCTCCGGGATCCCTTTCGGGATTCGGCCGATCGAGCTATATGATGACTGGAGGATTGATATCTCCTCCAACCGGATGGTGGAGCTGATTGGGATAGACCTGCCTCGGCTGGTCGAGCCAGGTTCTGCTACCCCTGCTTTGAGCATTTCTAGACACTGGTTATCCCTCCAGGCCCCTAGCATCTATGCTAGATACGGGCGGGGAGAGCTGACGGCTACTCAGGTGGCCCGATTCACTTTGTTGTTGTTGTTCGCTTCGACCTTTTGGTCCAACAGGAAAGAGAAATTTAACCCTTCTATCTTGAAGAGTTTGGAGAATTTGGCCCTTTTAGAGGAGTATCACTGGGCCGGTGCTATTCTAAGCCGCATGTATGACGATATGTGTGACCTGAGTCGAGGCCATGGCAAGCTTAGCGGGACCTTCTACTTCTGGGAGGTAATGTAAAGAACATTCTCCCTTTCTGTGTTTTTCTGTTTATCTTGATTTTCCTTTCTCACTGATTCTTTTTTCCGTTCTGCAGACTTGGGCATTCGAGTACTTTTCTTACACTCGCCCAGAGTTACTCCAGACTGATCCCGGATCAGGGCTGGCGCCTTCGGCTTGGAGATGGTACAAGTCAAACCTTCATCCCGTCCGGCGCAATAAGTCGCTGAAGGAGCTGAGAGCCTTTTTTGATACTTGCCCTCTGGAGCAGGTATATGCTTAGTATTTTTGGATATGTTAAAAAAAAAGATTTATTAACATATTTACATCTTTTATAGGCCGAAGTGGGGCTGATGCCTGCCCATTTACAGGGCTGGATTCAGGCTGATCCTGATTTCCAGCGGTCAGATGCCTTGTCTCAGTGGAGGGTGGTCCTGTCACACCCCATCATACGGCGATATTATTTGGGTGAGAGAGTAGACGTTCAGATAAGAGGCTGTCGCTCTGTCCCTTATCCCCCCCCTTGAGGATATGCGAGCAGGTAAACAAATGACGCTCACTGCTGCTCATACTGAGGGTATCCCTCATTTGGAGTTCATTATGGAAGGAGATTATGATGAATTCTGCGTAATCTCTTTGATGCCGCCCATTGGATCTCGGCTTGATAATTTCCAGAGGTCGGCTCCTTCCCAGCCACTCGGTACCCATTCTTCTCGGGCCTCGAGTCCCTCGACTAGGACTCCAAGGAGGAGGCCCACGACCGAGCCCACTTCTTCCACCCCGATTGAGATGCCGTCGCAGGCCGGGCCTAGCCGATTGGCAGGTCCTTCCAGGGCTCCTTGGGCTATTTTGGAGGCTACCGGGCCGCTTCACCTAGACCTGGCCAGTCTACGTCTTCCATACAGTATTTCTTACTTTGTTTCCAATAGCCCTTCGGCTTTTCGAGAGGTCTCCCTGGATAATGTGGAGCGCGAGACTCTTCCTTCCGAGCACATTAATGAGGTAAAGCCTGACACATCTCTCATAAAAAGGATTCATAAGGGATTTGATATTAACTTGTATTTTCCTTTATATGGTTTCCAGGTTCCTGACGGGCTGGTCAATCAGATGATGGAGTTGGTTCTCGGGATGCAGCAAGAACTAGCTGCGGCCTGGACTCAGATAGCCTTCGATGATCAGAGGAGTAGGAGGCCCCGCCGCTGATAGATGCCAGATTTTCCAGCTTTCCTTTGTTTTTCTCTTGCTGTATTTTCTGTACTGAATCTTGGCTGTATTTTGTTGTACTGAACTTTATTTGTACCTGCACTTAATTAGTACTGAAAAGATATATATGCATGATTATGAAATAGGAGAAAGAAAAAAGAAGGATTTTGCTTCAACAAAACATCTCTCCTTTTTTTTTTTAAACTGAAAAGGACCCATTTTTTTTTTTTTTTGCGGTGGCCGCCGGCTCGGGCCGCCGTCTCCGACGGCTGGGCCGCCGGGCTCCAGCGGCTGAGCCGCCGGTCCGGGCCGCCTGCGGGCGCGCTTTTTCTCTATTTAAGCTGGTTTTTCTGTTTTTTTTTTTTTCATTCACTCCTTTTTTTTCGAGCCAACAAAATCTGGTCAGTTTCTTCTCTCTTCTCTCTTTTTCTTCCTTATTATTTATTATTTATTATTATTACTATTATTTTTTAAATAACAATAAATAAAAATAAATAAAATAAATAAAAGGACATGAATCCCTTCTACAACCATAGCATGCACAGCTGGACTAGGAGTCTCTCCAAAGTTGAAAAGATCAATTTGAGGAGGTACGGTCTTTCTCCCGTTATTACTCTTAGGGGCGTAATAGTTGATTGGGATTTTTTACAGGCCTGTATTAGACTTTGGGACCCTGAAGCCCACGTTTTCCGGTTTGGGGCCATGATGGAGGAGATGTGCCCTCTTTTTGAGGAGTTTTGTGCTATCATAGGGTGTGACCCCAATGCCCCTTTGGTCAAGCATGAGGTGAAGATTGGGTATGTTAGGTCGTTTGAAAACCTGTTTCAGTTCAGCCGACCCCAAGCTAGGGCTATGATTGTTGATGACCAGAAGGCAATTCTGTTGCCCCTGATTGATGAATTTTCAGAGGCTTGCCAAAACGATCCAGACCGGATGAGGCTGAGGATGCGGGCCTTAGTTTTCTGTTTATTGGCTGGCTTCTTGTTTAACCAGGACCCAGGCTTTGGGGATTTGAGTCTTTGCCCCATGGTTCGACAAATGGAGGATATGGGTTGTATTGGCGGCATTGTGTTGGCCGAGACTATTAGGAGCCTTGACAGGGCTGCTTTAGGGTTTGATGACTGGACAGTTTCTCCCATTATTCTCCAGGTATTTTCCTTCTTCCTTCCTCTTATATATTGTTCTTATTTTGTCATTCCCTTGTAATAGAAAGGATCCATTACTTAGGTTTGGTTGAAGGACCATCTTCAAGTGGTTACTACTCCTACCTCCCTTCCTTATAACCCTTCTCAGTATCGGATGCGGAAGATCTTGATCACACATCCTTCTACTGACGCATGGACTTCATGGTTGATTGAGCTAGGCCCAAATGAGATACTATGGTTCATCTCCTGGTACAACCTCACCCGCTTCATTCAGGCTAGTTTCCGCCATTCTCGGGTTTACCTTTTAGGCCTCACACATTGTACTTGGTACTGTGCTTCGCGCGTCTTGAGGCAAATGGGGATAGATCAGACTGTTCCAATTATGGATGACATTTCAGCTGATTCAGCTATTACCCCGGGCGTTACCCGAGCCGTCCTTAGGGCTTGGGTTAGGGATCATCATATGGTTAGGCCTTTACCTAATCCTGCCAGTGTTTAGACTTCTCCTGAGTATCGGGCTTGGTTCATTACTGCTGTCTGGCCGATTGAGAGACCAAGGAGGACTGCACTGCTGAGTGTACTCGAAAGTTGGGTTCAGGCTGACGCTGATGATGGGGTTGGGACTGGTGAGGAGATTGTGTTGGCTCCTCGGATAGGCGAGATGGGACAGAGTTTACCAGTTAGGGATGACTCAGAGGACGTTGCTCCACGAAGGCGACGGGATACCTAGACTTTTATAGGCTTTTACTATCTTTCTCTTATTTTGACTTTTATTTGGTTTTTGGATTTTTCTTTGGGTGTATTTTTTTGCTTTGGACTTGGATTTAGACTTCATTATTTATTTGGACTCTTTTGCTTTATGCTTGACTTTGGGCTGCTATTAGAATGAGATTTGACTTTTTAGCTTAAATTGAGAAAATCATTTAGCTTTCCAAGCATTTTCCAACTTTATTTATTTCAAGCTCTAATTTTTGCCTAAGCTGCCCTTTCGGGTTTTCAACTTAGCGAGCTACCCATTTTTGCCTAAGCCGCCCTTTTTAGGTTTTCAGCTTAGCAGGCCTCGACTTTTGCCTAAGCCGCCCTTTCGGGTTTTCGACTTAGCGGGTTTTTCTCTTTTTTTTCTTTTTTTTTTCTTGTTTTCTTCTTTTTTTTTATTTTGCAAAGAAGAATGAAATTATGAAATGATTTTTTATTAATGTTTAGACCGCGCCCAATGAGAGCTGCCTACATATCTCCGATATATAATTTCTTTTTTTTCCGAGGAGAATCAGGTCTAATGTAGTTCATCATACCTTATGCAATGATTACAATTACACAAAATATCTTTTTAACTGATCTAAATTACATGGATTAGTGAATTCCAAACCATCCAAATCAGTCAAAATAACGGCTCCACCTGACAATATCTTCTTTAACACGTAGGGTCCAGCCCAATGAGGACGAAACTTCCCATGTGGATCTATGATTGGCTGTCTAATCTCCTTCAGAACCAAACAACCTTCTTCCAGTTTCCGGTCTTTGACCTTCTTATTAAAATGCCGCGCCATTCTTCTTTGATAAACTTGAGTTTGGTGGATTGCTCGCAATCGCTTTTCGTCCATACCCAAGAGTTGCAAATGATAATTCTCAGCCCAATTTGCTTCGCTGATCTGGCTTTCCCGGATAACTCTCGCCGACTGAACTTCCAGCTCAATAGGCAACACTGCTTCCATGCCATATACTAAGGAATACGGGGTTGCCCCAGTAGGCGTTCTGATTGAAGTCCTGTATCCCCACAAGGCATTTGGTAATTGTTCGTGCCAAGCTCTATGCTTTTGAACCGTCTTCTGCAAAATGACTTTTATAGCCTTGTTTGCAGCCTCCACCGCCCCGTTTGTTTGTGGACAATAGGGCGAGGACTTGTGGTGCTGAATTTTCTTTTGCTTCAGTAGATCCGAAAATTCGCTTTGAAAATGAGACCCGTTATCTGTTATGATCTCGAATGGCGTTCCGTACCGACAAAGGATGTTGGTACGAAAGAACTGTGCTGCCTTCTTGGTATTTAAGACCGAATAAGAAGCTGCCTCAATCCACTTAGTGAAATAATCAACAGCGACCAGGATGAATTGATGGCCATTGGACGCCTTTGGATGGATCTTTCCGATCACGTCTATGCCCCAAGTTGCGAAAGGCCATGGTGAAGCAATGGGATTTAGATTGACCGGAGGCTGTCTTTGCAGCTTGGCAAAAATTTGACACTCATGGCACTTCAGCGCGTGCCTCACGCAATCTATATTCATGGTTGACCAGTAATAACCCAGGTTCATAATTTTTCGAGCCAGAGCTATCCCGTGCATGTGTGGACCGGACTCCCCATTATGTAAGGAATCCATGATGGCTTGAGCTTCTCCCTCATCAACGCACCTTAGGTGCAAGCCATTCCAACTTCTCTTATACAGAACTCCCCCAGCAAGGAAATATCCAGATGCTAACTGTCTCAATGTCCGTTGATCAGTCTTGCTGGACCCCTCCGGGTAGGCTTCATTCTGAAGATAATTCTATATATCCCAAAACCACGGCCTGTCATCGACTAGATTCATGACATGTGCTGGCTGTTTCTATAGCCGAACTGTCAGAGGTCGAATGACTTAATCTCCCTCTACATTAACCATGGAGGCCAAAGTAGCCAGAGCATCAGCAAACTGATTTTTGGCCCGCGGCAAGTAGTGGAAAGATAATTCTTCAAACTGCTGAGCCAATTCGTCCAAGCGTTGCAGGTAAGGAACCAAACGCTCTTCCTTAATTTTCCATTTCCTTAGAGCTTGAGAGACTATCAGATTGGAATCTCCGAAAACCCTAAGGACTTTTATTTCTTTTTCCAGGGCTGCTTCTAACCCCTTTATGCAGGCTTCATACTCGGCTTCGTTGTTGGTACAGTCGAAATCTAGTTTGACTGCGATTGGGACGTATTCTCCACAAGCAGTTTTGAATACGACTCCAACCCCGTTTCCATGGTAGTTTGAAGCTCCATCAAAGTACATTTCCCAGACTTCACTTTCCAAGCTCAATAAGTCTTCATCAGGAAATTCTACCTCTAGCATTTGGTCTTCGACCGGTAATTCTGCTAACTGATCAGCCAAGGCTCTGCCTTTCACTGCCTTCCGTTGTACAAATTTTAAGTCATAGGCTGCAAGCACCGACACCCACTTAGCCATCTTACAGTCAAGAACCGGCCTCTCCATAAGGAATTTCAAGGGGTTCGATTCAGAAATGACATAGGTTGTGTAAGACGAGAGGTAGTGCTGCAGCTTTGTACAGGCCCAAACTAGAGCCAGACACAACTTCTCTATCTTGTTGTATTTTAGCTCGTATTCTAGCATCCTTTTGCTTAAGTAATACACGGCATTTTCTATCCTTGTATCTTCTGCTTGTTGAGCTAGCATTGCACCCATCGCTTCTTCTGTCACCGATAGGTATAATAACAAAGGCTTTCCTAGCCTTGGTGGCTGTAAAACTGGTGGGGATAGCAGATATTGCTTGACTTGGTCGAAAGCTTTCTGGCAATCCTCATTCCATTTAACCACTACTCCTTTCCTGAGTAATTTGAAGATCGGACCACAAGTATCGGCCAATTGATTAATGAACCGGCTGATGTACTGTAGCCTTCCCAGGAAACCCCGAACTTCTTTTTTCGTTCTCGGTGCTGGCATTTCCAGAATAGCTTTGGCTTTTGAAGGGTCAATCTCTATGCCCTTCCGACTGACCATGTGCCCCAAAAATACTCCGGATGTAGCTCCAAATAGACATTTTGCCGGGTTGAGCTTTAAGTTGTACTTTCGAAGTCTAAGGAAGAACTTCTCAAGTGCTGTTGTATGTTCTTCAGCTGTTTTTGATTTGACAACCATGTCGTCCACATACACTTCGACTTCTTTGTGAATCATGTCATGGAAGATGGTCGTTTCCATTCTTTGATAGGTTGCCCCGGCATTTTTAAGCCCGAAAGGCATGACCCTATAACAGTAGGTTCCCCACTCTGTGATGAATGTCGTTTTCTCCTTGTCTGGCAAATGCATCATTATTTGGTTGTACCCGACAGCGAGATCGGTCAAGGAGACCATCTCGTGTCCAGCCATTCGGTCCACTAACAAGTCAATATGTGGCAGGGGGAAGTCGTCCTTCGGACATGCTTTATTCAAATCCCGGTAATCCACGCACATTCTGACTTTTCCATCCTTCTTAGGAACCGACACAATGTTTGCTAACCATGTCGGGTAAGCAATGGGTTCTATGAACTTGTTCTCTAGCTGCTTGGCAACTTCCTCCTTGATTTTCAAGGACCACTCTGTTTTCAGCCTCCTTAGCTTCTGTTTCACTGGCTTAGCCTCAGGGTATACCGGAATCTTATGCACCACTATTGCTGGGTCGATTCCCGTGATGTCACTTGCCTTCCACATGAAACAATCGGCAAACTTCTTCAAACATTCACTGACCTGATCCCTGTTCATACAATTAGATGCAATGTATGTATGTTCATTTTCTTCTTTGCCAATTATTATTTTTTCTTTTTCATTTTTTATTTCATTTATTTGATTATTTTTGCTTGGAAATGCTTGGAAAGATAGACACGCAGGGTAGTCAAGATTTTGCAAGCCTTTATTGATTATGACGGAATCGTCTTCAAAAAATACATCAAATTTGAAATCTGGATCTTCTAGATCCGACACAGACGACTCAGAACTGGAACTGGACTCTGACTCGGTTTCAGACTCGGGGTCAGACTCGAACTCAGTACAGGACTTTGTTACAGATTTTGACTCTTGGTTTGACTCGGGAGGGGGTCTATCAGCAGTGCGATCCTCCTCGGCGTACCAGTTGGTGAGAGGTCCTCCGCTTGGCTTGATCAGGTTGAGCAAGTCTCGATTCTCGTCACTTCCGGTGATAACCGCAACCTCGTCAAAGACACTAGGCTACATGAAGTCTTCCGGCTCCAGTTCAGTTATGGTTTCGGACTTGTTGCCCCAGACATCCGAGAATATCTCTAACCCAGGCAGCATCTTCTTAGCAGTCGGGCAGCGGAATGGTTCTTGGAAGCCACGATAAGGAATCGGTTCTCCCGGTTTGCAGAAGTAACCATTCAGAGTCAAGAGGTAAGCCCGCATCTATATACTCTCCTTTCTTCCCCTTCTACCTCTTTCAGCCCGGTCCTCGTCAGTAGGCTCGTAGCCTAGTCCATAGGTCCCCTCATTCACCGGACACTCCCAGGCTTGCAGTGCAGGGTATGTTTTTCCGGATCTTGCCATAATCATTCCTGGCAGATAGGACATTTTCAGCATCAGAGGCACTATGCAGTTTATTTGCACCATCCCGAAATCAAAGAGAATTCGAGAGCTTGCAGTCTTTCCCTCTATAAACTGCACAGTGTCATATTGAAATCCCGAGAGGGGTAGGTTGGCAGTTTCAGGGTTGACCTCAAAGAGAGGCTGGCCCTTTGGCTTTTTGAGCTGACTGTAGTCATCCCCTTGAATGGTGATAACCTTGTCCTCATAGGGAAACTTGACCTTTTGGTGCAAGGATGAGGGTACTGCCTTAGTGTGATGTGTCCAGGGTCGGCCCAGAAGCAGATTGAAGCTAGTCGGTACATCAATTACCTGGAATGGGACTTCCATTACAGCCGGCCCAACTGTTAACTTCAGCGTAGCAACCCCCAACACTTCCCTCCGGGTACTGTCATAAGCTTTCACTATTTGGTCTGATGGAGTGAAATCCGTTTCCTCCAACCCCAGACAGCTGGCTACCCTTAGTAGGTAGACGTTTAGTGCTGACCCATTATCAATGAGAACCATGGGCACAGTTTTGTCTCTGGTCTGGACAGTGACATACAGGGCATTATTATGACTGCCTCCCTCCTTGGGTAAGTCGTCATCAGAAAACCCGATGCTCTGCATCTTAGACGATTGGGTAAGGGTGGATACTAGCACTTCGGGGCTAACCTCCACTGATGTCTGAAGTTGACTCAAAGCCTTGCAAAGAGTTTGGCGATGAGGAAAGGATGATGCTAGAAGTTCCCAGATTGATACCTTAGCTTGTGTCTTTTTTAGCTGTGCAAGCACCGGGTCTTCCTTTAGCTCCTCTGCCCTCTGGTAGGGTTTATTTTGGATTTTGTCCAAGACTAACGGTTCATATTGTCTCTCGCTCCTGGTTATAGCATCAAGCTCTCCGGTTAGGTCATTCAGATCCAAGACACAGATGTTATTCATTTCTAGGAACAGCTCGAAAGGATCGATCAGTTCCTGGTCAGCAACAATAGCATTTACCCCATGATTTGGTAAGGGATTAGTGCCAATGTTTGGCTTACTTCTCAAAATAATAGAGCCGTTGTCCACCAAGTCTTGGATACGGTTCTTAAGCGTCCAACACGCTTCAGTCTTATGCCCATACCCCTGATGGTACTCACAGTATTCATCAGCTTTGTAATTTCTTGGTAATGGGTTTGGTGGTGGCCTTGCTTCCAAGGGCTTGATGTAGTTGGCCTTGACAGCCTCTCGAAAAACCAAAAGGATTGGCATCCCGAGATCAATATAGGTTCTTCTGGACTGATTGCCATTTCTCATGTTCCCCACACGCAAAGGGTTAGTGGGGGTGATGCTTGCCACTTCGTGGACTTTACTATCTTGGCTAGGTTTCTTGTACTTTGAGGTTCCTGAGTCTTCTTTCAGTTGCCCCATTTGAATCAGATCTTCTACCTTCGTAGCAGTGGCAATGAGCGACTGGAATGTTGGTAGGTACTGGGTTTGTAGCTGTTGTTGGTAGACAGGTTGTAGGTTTTTTATTATTATGTCTACCTGTTCTTGCTCAAAAGGCCGGTAAATCATTTGGGCAGCCTTGGCCCTCCACCTCGTAAGGAACGAGGAAAAGGGTTCATTGTTTTTCTGCTTGGTGGTTTCTAGTTCCCTACGAGTGACATCCACCTCCATGTTATAGTGATACTGTGAATTGAAGGCATTACAGATGTCTTCCCATGTTTTCATCTTAGAGCGGTCCAGGCTAACAAACCACCTCAAAGCAGCACCGGTGAGAGATTGTTGGAACAACTGAGCAAGGAGCTCGCTGCTCAATCCAAACGGGTTAAGGGCACCCACATACATTTTCAAATGAGTTTTAGGACAAGTGGTTCCATCAAATTTGTCCATGTTGGGCATCTTGAACTTGGTTGGCAGTCTTGCCTCGGGGAACAAGGACAAGGAGTCCATGTCCACCACTTCCTTATGGGTTTTGAGAGCAGTGATAGATCTTTCCAGGAGTTCTAGTTTCTCTCTCATTCTCTGAGCTTCCAGCTCAGAAGCAGTTTTGGAGGGCACATCATCCAAGTTCAGGGTAGGGTTTGTAGGTTCAGCGGCAGGACCCTGATTGGAGGCAGCAGGTCCACTTCCCCCAGCTGAAGCCCCATTTCCATTACCATTCCCATTACCCAATTCAGCTATCAGGGCGGCCCTTTGGGCGGCCAGGGCCTCATTCATTCTAGCCTCCATTCTGGCCTCCAGTTGTTCAATGAGGGTTTGGATATCGGCTAGTGATGCCATTGGTGCAGGTAAAGCTGTTGAAGTTGTAGGTGAAGCTGGTGTAGCTGGTGAAGCTGGTGAAGCTGGTGATAGTACTGTAGGTGTGGCTGGCACTGATGTGGGCACTTGGATCGTGGGCACCTGTAAGGATAAGGGTAGCTGGATTAGGTACAGTGGTGGGTGTGTCAGGGTAACTAATGTAGATCGACTCTTTTGTCCAACTGTGCATGAATGAGAAGGGTATTTCATGCTCTCTTTGTGTTTACCCCATGTTTATGATATGTCGTGAATACGCATAACAACACGTCATAATCTATTTAATGGTATGGTTCACATCATTGGGTGCATACAGTCCTAAAGGATAGGTTCTATAGGCTATGACTCAAATAGAGAATCGGCTTATAAGGGACCCTTGAACCTTGAGTATGGATATACCTAACCACATGTGAAACAAAGAGTTTCGCGTGGGTCCAACGGTACGCATACCCATGGGCCACCCCCAAAAGGATTAGGGGCGGTTTGCGGTAACAGGGAGGACGCTTTGGCTGTCCGTCGACATAATCAATGAGACCTACCGATCAGCGCTACTTGCTATCTAGACTCAGAAGTTTGAACAGAGAGAGAGGAAATTCATTTGAAATTCATTTTTTATACAATGGAGAAAAGGATTCTCAATCGTGCAAATAAATCAACAAATTTAAATGTTTTAATCAAATTTGTCAATTAAGTTCAAATTTCCCCTCATCAAGTATTCTTAAAGAAAGAACACTCGATTTATGTCAAGGTACCCTGCAAAACAAAGCATAGTAAAATAAAAAACCCTAAAGAAGGGCTAGTTAGTTTACACAGCAATTGTAGTCCACTTATGCAAAAAGATTGCACACATCCCCAGCAGAGTCGCCAAACTGTGAACCCCTCCCCCGAAACATCAAATGCATATGAATGCGTGTGACTAAGGGTAGAAATGCACGTGAATGTATGAGTCGCCACCTTGTTTAATTATTTTAGGGTAAACTAGGAAAAAACCCTAAGTGATTCCAATTTTTAATTAACCTAATTATTAGATTAATTAACCCAATGTTAAGGCATGGTCTACGAACCCGAGGTGGATCCCGAGACTATGTCATGCTGATCAACTAACCAAAATAATGAATGCTTTGCAGGGTAAATGACGCAATTGGACCAATGAAAGTGTTTATGTGATTTTGACTTGTCGCTCGGGGTTAAATCCCAAACGTGCCTACATACTTCCGTTTGAATGGAAGATCAAAGTCAGCGTAGTTCGATAGGCCTCTTTTAGAGGGCTTTGAATGGGGATGCATTATGCATGAGTGTGTGTATGCTTTGTGCATTTTGTTTAGGCATTCTGCCTGAAAATTGATTTTTAGGCATTTGATGCCAAAAGTGTTGATTTTAATGGCTTTTAGCCAAAAAGATTAATTCAGGCAATTGTTGCCAAAAATGTTGTGATTTAGGCGATTGTCGCCAAAATTGATTGATTTTAAGGCTTTCAGCCAAAAGATTGATTAATTTGAAGGCTTTTAGCCAAAAAGGTTAATTTAGGCGATCTGTTTGCCAAAAGATGATTTTTTTAGGCGATTGTCGCCAAAAGATTGATTTAAGGCTTTTAGCCAAAATAAGTTGATTAATTTTAGGCATTTTGCCAAAGAATTGATTTAAGCGATTTGTCGCTGAAAGTAGTTAATCTAGTTTATAGGCAATGTGTTTGCCAAAAAATTGATTAACTGGATTGTAATGTAGGCAATTTTATTGCCAATAAAAACGTGTTTGAATTAAAGCTTTTTAGCCACAATTATTGATTAATTGGACTTAAGCCAGATTTGTTCGAAATAAAGGCGATTATACCATAGCTATTAATTAACTAGGTATTTTAAGCCAATATTGTCGGATTAAGGCTTTAATACCACGATTATTTATTAACCGGGCATTTAGCCTAAACTTATTTATTTGAGGCAGTTTATTTGCCTAAAGATGTCATGAATGCATTTATGCAGTTATAGAATTATTAGGAGTAGAAGAGAAGAATGTATGAAATGCTAAAATTAAATAGGCAAAGTTTAGTTCATGTACCTGATTTAATCGACGACCACTTCTTAACTCCAGATTAAACTCCTCGTTAAGGGAATATTAATTAATTTAATTTTAAATGACCAAATAACAAAGCAAGAAAATAATAAAGCTAAATAAAAATGCAGAAAAGCAGTAAAGAATCGCAAGGAGCGTAAGGGAGAAGGAGCGTTCGTCAACACAGACTGAGTGAGGAAAACAGAAGGCCCGGGGCCACTATTTATAGGCAAAAATCGGACTGTTTCGGCGGCCGGGCCGCCGGTCTCGGCGGCTGGGCCACCGATGGCCGGCGGCCTGGGCCGCCGGGGGCCGGCGGTGGCTCGGCGGCTGGGCCGCCGGTGGCCGGTGGCTGGGCCGCCGAAGGCAGGCGGCCTTGGCCGCCGGGTCTGTGGCTATGCTAATTTTTGTTCCAGAGGCTTTTCCGGGAGTTCCGGACCTCCAAAAAATATTCTGGGACCAGTTCTGCGATCCTCGTAATTTTCTGGAAGTTTCAAGTACCATATTGGCATACTTCCGGTGAACTTCCAAAATAGCCTTTGGTCCGATCGGACTGCTTGCGGTCCGAGAAAATTGACTCTTTGAGCCTCAAAATTTGAGTATTCACACTTATATCTTATTTTGGTCAAATCAATCCTCAAACATACAAATAATCAAGACAACCACATCGCACATGATTCATACATACATTTATCCAAATAAACCTATGATTCAAGGCATAGGAAATTTCCAGCATTAAAATAACCTTGACCTTTGTTGTGTTTTTAAGACATAACGTGAGTTATAGGTCTCCAAATTGAATGAAATTAGATTCATTAGAAAGCTAAGACAAAATGATACAAATGTTATGAAGGGACCACAGCCTAGATCAATGTGTGAGATAGCAAACAAAAGCTAGGAACACAGACCAACAGATCAGACCTGATTCAGCAGAACCAAGTCCAATGTTTATTACATTCCTACTCAACCAAACACTCAAATTAAACCAATCCAGAACAAAAAAAGTCTCAAGACACAGGGAAACAACTTTTATGAAGAACTTAGAACCTAATCATGTCATTATAGTGGCCAAAATGGGCACTTAATTCAGTGATGCATGTGGCCCAACACAACAGAGTTAGTTTGGGTGTTTTAGCCATAAGTTGGGCTATGTATCTCCAAATAGGACACAAGAGGAAGCGTTGGAAAGTTAAGAAGTAGACCTACAACTTTCATGAAGCACTCAGACACAAATGGAAAATAGAAATGGTCGAAAACTAGTTCTTAATCTCACGCATAACACTTTTTCCCAAATTCAGCTTACTTTAACCATGAAAAGAACATGAAAGACAAAGATACAAGGTAGAGATTTCTACGACATACTAAATACTCATAAAAAATCATCCTAAGAGCATAAACCAACAAAGAATAACAAGAAAACTTAAGGCCTTATTCATCAATAGATTCTGCCACTCTTGGAAGATGAAGAAGAAAATGTTTTTCTCATCAATTCAACATATAAGCATGCTTAGAAATCTCCCACGAACACATTTATACCACCAAAGTTCAATAATCAAATCATTTCATATAAAATTCCAAATTTTCACAAAATAGTATACACTTCACAAAATCAAAAATTTTAACAAAGGAATTGTATTTATGAACACTAACCTTAAAGACAAGCTCTAACAAGCTTAACTAAAACTCTTTAAGCCTTAGCTTGCCCTTCTCTTTGGTCAAAGATTCTCCACCCTTTGACCCAAGTAGGAAAATCTCCAAATTTCTTGAAATTAGTCACCAAAAATCACTTCTCTAGCTTCACTCTCAAAGATTAATTACTTAAATCAAGTTGGATGAGGTGAATTTGGTGGATTTAGCAAGTAGAAGTTGAAGAAAAACAGAGAGAAGAAGGAGAGGAAGTTGGCGTTGAAGAGAAGAAGAAGAAGAGAAAAAGTGGTTGCTCAATTATTGGAGTTGATCTTTATAAAGCAACGAAGGGTGTTTTGGTCTTTTTCCACAATTGGATAGCTAAGATTAAGTCAAAAGTAATCTCATCTAATGGCTAAAAATATTCTCCACTTCAATTCCTTCAAAATATTATTTATCTCCACAAATTTCTCAAATTACTCCATAAAAATAATTCCTCAAATTTTTCTTAATTAATAAAGCATCATAATTCACTATTCACTAATTATCTAAATTCTCAAAAAATATTCATTACTTACTTTCTACCCATAAAAATCATGTATACATACTCCAAAAATATTAAAGAAAATATAAAACATATATAGTAATTTTTTCGGACCAAAATAATACCGACTCCCGGACCGATAGTACTATTCATAGACCAGTCGTACTATTCACAGACCAGTAAATCACTATCCATTCATAGTTAATTATACTCAATATCTTCCTCGGATCTAAATAAAATATTATCCCCCTCTCTGTAGCGCCATTCATGACCTGATAAAATAATATCATTTTAAGATTCGAAAATTTTGGGGTGTTACAGAACCCTAGAAGTCTGACCAGATACTGATCCCTAAAACCTCTTCTGTTGACCTTGCTGACCTTGCTATCTCCTGGCCTGCTGCTTAGTCCTAACCTCATTAAGCTCTACAGCAACCTTCACTAGGGAAGACAATGAAGTGTGGGGATGAGCAACCAAATGTATCTTATACTCACCATGCAAGCCTTTCCTGAAGCGCTTGCACCGATCCAACTCAGAAGAAATCAAATCAGTGGCATACCTACTTAGTCGAATAAACTCTCACTCATACTCTGACACAGTCATCCTGCCTTGCTTAAGCTCCAGAAACTCAGCCTTACGCTGATCAATAAAAAGCTCTCCAATATACTTCTGTCTAAACTCAGAAAGGAAGAAATCCCAGGTCCTCTCCTCGACACCGACTACCCAAGACACAGTCTCCCACCACTGATAAGCCTCTTCCTTCAACAAGGAAGTGGCACACACTAAACTGTCCTGAGGGGAACACTACATCAGCTTTAAGACCCTCTCCAAAAACTAAAGCCAATACTCCGTTGCGGAAGTTATATCATCTTTCCTACCCATACACACAACAGTACCATACTTACTCAATTTCTCTATAGGGGGGACAAACTAGAACGAGGGCTGGAGCGACCAGAGCCTGCGGAACAGCACCCGCTACCTGCCTCAAAGTAGCAACTAACTACTAAACAAATACATCCTAATTAGGCCCTGTAGGACCTGTAGTAGCCTGCCCTACCCTCGAGGCGCACTCTGCATCGGAACCCAAAACACAACTAGCGGCACCACCAGCAGGAATACCGCCACCAGGAGGGGCATAGCTATCCACCTCCTCATCAGAAGGGTACTAAGACATCACTCGACTCCTACAAAGACCAAAAGGTTCGCATCAGAGAGAAGTTCCAAACTAGACCAATATGGCATGTATTTAACTTAAATTACTTATACTCTCACTTCAAAGTAGATAAATTCCTATATATATATATATATATATATAATCCTAGAACCTCTTAAACCTATGCTCTGATACCAGTAAATGCAACACCCGCTACCTAGTCCTGAGAGACCAAACGACGGATACCACATTCAATGCCGGAGGGACTATCCTGACTAACATATAAATCATAATATCAAGTTATGAATTAGAAGTGACTTAGTATTCACAAGTTTAGCAAGTAGAATTTTTTTTTTTAAATGATTTGGAAAAATCCTATAGAAAAACTGAAAGAGTTTCCCTTAAAAAGTGAGCTTGCTAAACATGTGAATACAAAACACTCCCAAAATCGAACCCCAAACTCCGTCAAACTCCAATAATAAACACAACCCAACAACACTTCTATAACTTCATAACCATGTAATTCCTCATTAGCATCATAATAATCACCAAACTAAATTCATTCATTTATATATCAAGTCCTAATAATCCAACCATGCAAACTAACTTCGAAAATATTTTATATCCACTCATAAATAAGTCTCGTACTTAACTCCAAATATATACACCAAAATAATTTATAATAACATGCTTAAGTTATAATTCGAGTAACATAATCTCCAAATAGATAATAATTATACATGCCATAATTCTTAATTACATAAAACTAATCCTACCACTACCAAAATAATCTCTTCTGCTCTGATGCTACTCCTCTGGTCTTCGAGCAGCAACCAAGGTTTTCAACCTACGCGTGATAAAAATCAACTCACTGAGTATAGTCAATGGTGCTCATAAAACACATACTTACCAATGTTGCGATGGCAACATACTTAAAACAAAAAGGAATTTTAAAAGAGTTTCATTTTCTATAATAAATAAAAATACTTGGATAACAAAGTATAATTTCATATTCATAGCACATAATTTCATATCTTACTTACAAATCATTAGCAACCATAGTTATCATCATATCACATCATATATTCATTACCCTTGATGCTTATTTCACCCTTAAGCATGCTTTTCTTTTTAATTAATAACATAGTCACACATATTCCAAAAATAAAGATCAAATATATATAACATAATCTTTTTAATTAATTTAATTTCCTTGAAAATATTTTTCTTAAGAGGCTCTCATACACTTAGGAGAAGATGTAGTGGATAAGGTTTCATAACTTATTCATAATGGCCTTATATGTCAACATAATCATAGGGACTTTCAAGAGCCTATCATAACATATGGAGCGCGTCCGCTCTAACATTAGGCACCTAAATGTCTAGCATAAGATCATAGCTTCATATCGTAATGGCATTAATGTCGAGCATGCTCGTCTTACATAATACATCAAATCACACATTAAATTCACACCAAGTACATTAGAGCCCAAAAATATAACTTTATTTCTTAATTCATAACACTTCTCATAAAACTTGTTTTTCTTTAGTCTTCATGAAATCAGAGTGTAAGCTTAGTTTAGAATTCAAGTAATTCATGAAAATCCCATACTTAAGCATAATTACTTAACATAGAAAATTTTTATCATAAAAATCACTTATAGCATTTTAAAACATATATCAATCAAAAGATTCCATTTAAAGCATCCTTTAGTTCCATGTGAGCATATCCATAGGTCAAATATACACACTTTAATGCAAATTCTCAATATTTCCATAATTCAAGACATAGGAAATTTTCTCATTCCTCAAGTATAACATGGGCATTTCATCTATGCTTCACACACATAATGTTTATCATATAACTAAAGCATATTATCATTTAGAAGCATGTTATTATCCAAAGAGATAACTTGTCCTATGTTATGACTGTGAACCCCTCCCCAAACATCAAGGCATATGAATCCATGTGACCAAGGGTAGAAATGCACGTGAATGTATGAGTCGCCACCTTGTTTAATTATTTTAGGGTAAACTAGGAAAAAACCCTAAGTGACTCCATTTTTAATTAACCTAAATACTAGATTAATTAACCCAATGTTAAGGCATGGTCTACGAACCCGAGGTGGATCCCGAGACTATGTCATGCTGATGAACTAATTGATGAGTGAATGTTTTGCAAGGCGATGGATGCAATTGGACCAAATAAAAATGTTTGAGTGAATTTGACTTGCCGCTCGGGGTTAAATCCCAAACATGCCTACGTACTTCTGTTTGAATGGAAGATCAAAGTCAACGTAGTTCGGTAGGCCTTCTTTGAAGGGCTTTGAATTGGTATGCTTAATGCATGTGTGTGTGTATGCTTCGTGCATTTTGTTAGGCATTTTGCCAAAGAATTGATTAGGCGTTTGTTGCCAGAAGTGTTGATTTTAAGGCTTTTAGCCAAAAGGAATGATTTAGGCAATTTATTGCCAAAAATGTTGATTGGGCGATTGTCGCCGAAATTGATTGATGTTTGGGCTTATTATTGCCAAAAGATGTGATTTAGGCAATTTATTGCCAAAAATTGGTTAGGCGATTTGTCGCCAAAGTGATTAAGGCATTTGTGCCAAAAGATGGTATTGGAAGGCGTTTAGCCAAAAGATTTAGGCAATTTGTTTGCCAAAAGAGATTATTCGGGCGTTTGTCGCCAAAATGACTGATTTAAGGCTTTTAGCCAAAATGAATTGATTTAGGCAATTTTTGCCAAAAGTTGATGTGATTTAGGCGATTGTCGCCAAAATGATTGTTTGAAGGCTTTTAGCCAAAAGATTGATTAATTCTAAGGCATTTTGCCAAAGCTTCTGATTTAAGCGATTTGTTGCTAAAAAGTGGTTAATCTAATTTATAGACAATTTGTTTGCCAAAAATTGATTGAACCGTGGGCAATTTGTTGCCAAAATGTGGTTGATTTAATTGTAGGCAATTTGTTGCCAAAACGTGATTGATTAAGGCTTTTTAGCTACAATTATTGATTAATTGGACTTAAGCCGGACTGTTCGAAATAAAGGCAATTAAACCGTAGTTATTAATTAACTAGGCTTTTTAGCCAATATTGTCGGATTTAGCATTAATACCACGATTATTAATTAACCGGGTATTTAAGCTTAATCATATTTGATTGAGGCAGTTTGTTTGCCTAATTGATGACATGAATGTGTTTATGCAGTTGTAGAGTTATTAGGAGTAGAAGAGAAATATGCATGAGGTGCTAAAATTAAATGAGCAGAGTTTTGTTTATTTACCTGAGTTAACCGGTGACCGCTTCTTAGCTTCAGCTTGAAAAACTCCGGATTAAGCTCCTCGTTTGGGGAATATTAATTTAGAATTAATTTAATTTAAGTGCCCAAATATTAAAGCAAGAAAGCAATAAAAGCTAAATTAAAAATGCAGAAAAGCAGTAAAAGAAAACGCAAGGAGCGTAGGGGAGAAGGAGCGTCCGTCAACACAGACTGAGTGAGTAAAACTGAGGGCCTCGGGGCCAATTTATAGGCAAAAAATCGGACTGTCCGGCGGCTAGGTTGGGCGGCCAGGGCCGCCGTGTCCGGTGGCCCGAGCCACCGAGGCCAGCGGGTTCGCTAATTTTTCATTCCGGAGGCTTTTTCGGGAGCTTCGGACCTCCGAAAAATATTTCGGGACCAGTTTCGCGATCCTCACGACGTCCCGGACGTTTCAAGTACCATATTGGCATACTTCCGGTGAACTTCCAAAATGGCCTCCGGTCCGGCCGGACTGCTTGCAGTCCGGAAAAAAAACTTTTTCGGAAGTTCCGGACCTCCAAAAATTATTCCGGGACCAGTGCTACGATTCTCGTAATTTTTTGGACGTTTTAAGTACCATATTGGCATACTTCCAGTAAATTTCCAAAATGGCCTCTGGTCCAGCCGGACTGTTTGCAGTCTGGGAATGATTTATGAGAGCCAGTGGTTGTCTGAAGGAGCAAATTTTGAGGGTGGGCTAAGGAGGAAACCCCTGCCGTTGGTTTTTTTTCCTTTGAAACGAAATGATCAAATGCATGGATTTATGTTTGCAACTTAAAGATGTTTTTGCCTCTTTGAGGACTTAAAAAGAAATTTTGCCTCTTGGAGGACTTGAAAAAAAAGAGGTTTTCCCCTTAATGAGGGCTTGAAAAGAGATTTTGCCTCTTAATGAGGGCTTGAAAAGATGTTTTGCCTCTTAATGAGGGCTTGAAAAGAGATTTTGCCTCTTAGAGGACTTGAAAAGATGTTTTGCCTCTTAATGAGGGCTTGAAAAGATGTTTTTCCTCTTAATGAGGGCTTGAAAAGAGATTTTGCCTCTTAGAGGGCTTGAAAAGAGATTTTGCCTCTTAATGAGGGCTTAAAAAGATGTTTTGCCTCTTAATGAGGGCTTGAAAAGATGTTTTGCCTCTTAATGAGGGCTTGAAAAGAGATTTGTTTTATTTTTGTTTTTTTTCTTTGAGAACCAAGGGTCCACCTAAAGTCAAAATGATCAAATGGCTTGGTTTTGGGTGAAAAATGGTTGGTTATTGGTTAGGGTTTCACCCTAGGTTTTATGTAAAAAAAAGGTTAACCATTAACCGGGTTCTACCCTGGGTTTGTGTAAAAGAGATTGACGATGGTTGGGTTTCACCCTGGGTTGTGTATGTTTTTTTTTTATAACACTTGCCCCTGAATCCGACTTGGAGGATTTTGCCCCCTGCTTGAGAGAATTGATAGAATTTCTTCTTAATGAAAGACTAAAAATTTCGTGATTACTTCTGTGATGGGAGAATGGTGAAGGTTCTTATCACTTCTTGCCCCCAGAATGGTGCTGACCATGGAATACTTCAAAACATTGGTTTTGTACTTGTCCAATCGATTGAGGAATCAAAGAGAACAAAGCCACTTATATGACTCGAGGAAACGGACAATGTGGATGACATCGCTCGTCTGAAAGGATCGAAGAAACGATGGTCCGAGTGGAGACAAGGTATTAAAGAATTACCTCTCAATGATTATGTTTGACATTTTTTAGGGTTGTTTTGGAAACCCCGGGGAGTGAATTGACATTTTCCTCTCTCTCTTTTTTTTCGAGGAATGACTTCAAAGAGTGACGCTTTCAAAACGAACTTTTGAGAATGACTCGATTTTTGTGACTCGTTGTGGAATGACCACTGGTGACGGAGACTTGATTTTAGAGACTCATTGGACACTCGATTTAGAGACTCAAATTTTTCTTGTAGTGAATTGTGACTCGAAGGAACTCAGTGATTCCTGAAAAAAATGATTTATATACTCCCAAGGAGACCTTTGAAAGGGATTTTTTTTTTAAGGACATACTTTGCTGTTTATCCTACAAAGATGGACTCTCATGAAAGCACTTTTTTTTTTTTTTTGCCTTAACTTTTGCCTAGTAGCCGCCCTTTCGGGTTTTCGACTCTAGCAGGCTCTTTGCCCTAACTTTTGCCTAGACCGCCCCTTCGGGTTTTCATCCTAGCGGGCTCAATTCTTGCCTGAAGCCGCCCTTTCGGGTTTTCAACTCCAGCTTTTATTTTTCTTTTCTTCTCTTTTTTTTTTTTATTTTTTTATATTGGCAAAGAGAAAATGCTATTTATGATGCAAACTTATGTTTGTGACCGCACCTTTATGGCTGCCTACGTATCTCCAAGAACTCTTCGGGGGATGGAGAGAATCAGGTCTGTCGTAGTTCCTTCTGGGATGCGAACTTCGTGCTCGGCTGGTGCGGAATTCATCTCCGACTTGATGTTAGCGCGGAATTCCTTTCCGTCTTGGTGCGAAATTTATTTCCGACTTGCTGTTGGGGCAAAATTCAATTTCGCCTTAATGCTGATTGTGGAATTCATTTCCGATTTGATTTCTTCGGGATTCCTTCCCGACTTGATATTAATACAGAATTCATTTCTGACTTGATTTCTTCGCAGGATTTCTTCCCGACTTGATGTCTTTACGGGATTCCTTCCCGGCTTGATGTCTTTGCGGGATTCCTTCCCGGCTTGATGTTGATGCAGAATCCATTTCTGACTTGATTTCTTCACGGGATTTCTTCCCGACTAGATGTCTTTGCGGGATTCCTTCCCGGCTTGATGTCTTTACGGGATTCCTTCCCGGCTTGATGTCTTTACGGGATTCCTTCCCGGCTTGATGTCTTTACGGGATTCCTTCCCGACTTGATATTAATACAGAATTCATTTCTGACTTGATTTCTTTGCGGGATTTCTTCCCGGCTTGATGTCTTTGTGGGATTCATTCCCGACTTGATATCTTTACGGGATTCATTCCCGACTTTGATGATGTTGAGCTCGTATGATAGTGATGACCCTAGGCGAATCTGACTTTGTTGTTGTAGTGGTTTTACCACTGGTTGACTGAAATATGACTTGTATTCATCATAAAGAGTTTTGAATACCCACATTGTGGTGGTAACTTGAGTGGCTTGAATGTTGAAGAAGCTTTTATGCTTTGAGTTTGTGGCTTCGCCATGTTTGAATTCTTGAGGTTAATTTGATTCCTTTTCTTGAACTTTATCTTCCTCTGAATTTGAAACTTATTCCCTCAATGGTTCTCCTCTCCATAAGGAATTTTGAGGAGACTCTTCCTTTTCCTTGTTTTGAGAAATGATCCTTGTTTATAAGGACACTTGTACTTGTGCCATGCTTGGCGCTTGATTTTTAAGGTGTTTATTGTCATCCAATTCGTGGAAATGACTGCTTCTTTTAACTCACTTTTTCAAAATGTGAGCAGCCGCTTGGTCTTTGTCCTTATGGCTGAAATGATTTGTCCTTGATTTCTTTCTTTTGTGCAGAAGTTCCTTTTGACCCATTTTTTTTTCTTTTGCTTGTTTGCTTCCTTTTGACCAGGGGTTCCTTTTGTCCCGTTTTTCCTTTTGCTTGCTTAGAAGCAGCCTCTCCATAAAGAATTTCGAGGCAACTTGATTCTGAGATGTATGGATAGCGTTGCGACTTCGTGCAGACCCAACCCAATTCCAAACATAACTTCTTTATTCTGTCGCTTTTAAGCTCAAAATTCAGACACCTCTCTGTCGGAGCATCTTCCATTCCTGGGTTTTCGGAGAAACCATTCTGGCCTTAACCCCTTCAATCGGCTTTGCCTTGGTACTGTTTGAAGTCTTGCGTACCCTTTGCTAGATCCTTTCCATGATTACCCTTCAAAACTTCCCCTTTGATGGTGCTTCTTAGGATGCCCCCAGCTTTGATTGATGCAGAGCAAATGAATGCATTTTTCTTTGCCAATTTTTATTATCTTTTTTTTTCATCATTTTTTTTTATTTTTTTTTCGATTTTTTTTTTTTTTTTTGTGCTTTCACAGGAAAGGATAGGGAGAGAGTATAAACATGATTGGAACGTAAACTGATCACTTTTTATTGATAAGACAAAATTTGTGTACAAAAGACACTTAGATTTACAAATGAAAACTTGAATGGAAATGAAAATGAAAAGAAAAAACTAGACCCTAAAAGATAGACTCTAGGTGGACTGTGATGGACTAGGATTGGATTGACTGTAGTGACTTTGTTCTTCTCGATGCTTAAATCGGTAAGACAGGTTGTTGTTGGTCTTGAACAATTCCTTTGCTCTTTTGGAGGTTTGATCTCAACCTTCTCAGACACAAACTTCATTCATTTCTAAGAAAAGTTCGAAAGGATCGAACGATTCTTGTTCAGCAAATTTTTTTTTTGCATTAATCCCATGGTTAGGCAAGGGATTGGTTGATGTTCAGCTTGCTCTTGGGGATGATGGACCCATTGTCAACCAGGTCTTGTAGACGGTTTTTCAAAGTCCAGCATGATTCGGCTTCTTGTATGAGTCTTCTTTGAGTTGACCCAACTGGATTAAGTCTTCCACCTTAGTTGCAGTCGCAATGAGCGATTGGAACGTAGGCAAGTACTGTGTTTGAAGCTGTGACTGGTAGACAGGCAGTAAATTCTTGATTATTATGTCAACTTGTTCCTGTTCAGAGGGTCGGTTGATCATTTGAGCAGCTTTGGCTCTCCACCTCAAAAGGAACGAGGAGAAGGGCTCATTGTTCTTTTGTTTAGTGGTTTCCAGCTCCCTCCGGGTAACATCCACTTCGATATTATAATGGTACTGCGTGTTGAAAGCATTGCATATGTCCTCCCAATTCTTCATTTTGGAACAATCCAAGCTTACAAACCATCTTAATGCAGCACCAGTCAAAGATTGCTGAAACAATTGAGCAAGGAGCTCGCTGTTCAGGCCAAACGGGTTGAGGGCACCCACATACATTTTCAGGTGCGTTTTGGGACAAGTGGTTCCGTCAAACTTGTCCATGTTAGGCATCTTGAATTTTGTAGGTAGTCTTGCTTCGGGAAACAAGGACAAGGAGTCCATGTCCAACACTTCCTTGTGTGTCTTGAGGGCAGTAATAGACCTTTCTAGGAGTTCTAGTTTCTCTCTCATTTTCTGAGCTTCCAGCTCAGAAGCAGTTCTGGAGGGCATGTCGTCCAGGTTAAGGGCAGGGTTTGTCGGTTCAGCAGCAGGACCCTGATTGGAGGTAGCAGGACCATTTCCCCTAGCGGAAGCCCCATTTCCATTACCACTACCTAGTTCAGCTATTAGTGCAGTCCTCTGGGCAGCTAATGCCTCATTCATTCTAGCCTCCATTCTGGCCTCCAGTTGTTCTATGAGATTTTGGATGTCAGAGAGTGATGTCATTGGTGCAATCGGGGTTGTTAGACTTGTGGGTGAGAGCTCAGTTGGTGTTTCGGGTACAGGTGGTCTTTGGAGGGGTACCTGTAAAAGGACATAGTCAAAATGATTAGACTATCCTATATAAAGTGTTTTCATAGGGTATGTGAGATAGTGTGAGGTAGGGTAGTGTAAGGGTAAGGTATTTGGACTTGACCCTGTGAGATGGGACGGTTTGACCCTGTGTGGTAGGGTAATGTTGGTATGCTAGGACACCTAGGATAGGACCCAATGGGATGTGATATGTAAGGTAGAGTGCTTAGGGCTGGACACCTCGACTTTTCGAATGGCCCTAAGTTCTCAAAGAAAAAAATTTTTTTTTGGGCTTTAGGGGCCAAAATGTGAACTTTTGGGCCTTTGTGGCCAAATTGGGCATTTCCGGGCCTTTGGGGCCAAATCGAGAAATTTTGGGCCTTCGGGGCCAGATTGAGAATTTTTTGGGCCTTATGGGCCAAAATGTGAACTTCTGGGCCTTTGTGGCCGAATTGGGCATTTTTGGGCCTTTGGGGCCAAATTGGGAATTTTTGGGCCTTAGGGGCCAAAACGTGAATTTTTGGGCCTCTGTGGCCAAATTGCGAATTTTTGGGCCTTTGGGGCCAAATTGAGAATTTTTGGGCCTTAGGGGCCAAGATGTGAACTTTTGGGCCTTTGGGGCCAAGATGTGAATTTTTGGGTCTTAGGGGCCAAATTGGGATTTTTTGGGCCTTTGGGGCCAAGATGTGAACTTTTGGGCCTTTGGGGCCAAATTGGGAATTTTTGGGCCTTAGGGGCCGAAATGTGAATTTTAGGACCAAAATGTAATTTTTCAGGTCTCAGGGACCAAAATGTAATTTTTCAGGTCTCAGGGACCAAAATGTGATTTTCCAGCTTTAAAATGGAATTTTTTTTTCAAGATTCTCTTTTTTATCATTTTCCAGACCCCCCTTTTTTTTGTGAAGTATGGGATGAATGCGTGAATGCGCACAACATCACGTCATAATCTGTTCATGATATCTTCACATCATTGGGTGCATACAGTCCTAAGGGATAGGTTCTATAGGCTATGACGCAAATAGAGAATAGGCTTATAAAGGGACCCTTGAACCTTGAGCATGGATATACCTAACAACATGTGAAACAAGGAGTTTCGCGTGGGTCCGACAGTACGCATACTCATGGGCCATCCCCAAAAGGATTAGGGACGGTTTGCGGTAACAGGGCGGACGCTTTGGCTGTCCGTCGACATAATCAAAGAGACCTGCCGATCTGCGCTACTTGCTATCCAGACTCAGAAGTTTGAACAGAGAGAGAAGAAATTCATTTGAAATTCATTTTTTATGCAATGGAGAAAAGGATTCTCAATCGTGCAAATAAATCAACAAGTTAAAATGTTTTAATTAAATTGTACAAGTTGAGTCCAAACTTCCTCAATCTCGTATTTTTAAAGAAAGAATACTCGATTCATGTTAAGGTACCCTGCAAAACAACGCATAGTAAAATAAAACCCTAAAGAAGGGCTGGTTAGTTTACACAGCAATTGTAGTCCACTTTTATGCAAAAAGATTACATAAGTATAATCCCCAGCGGAGTCGCCAAACTGTGAACCCCTCCCCCGAAAACACAAAGCATATGAATGCATGTGACTAAGGGTAGAAATGCACGTGAATGTATGAGTCGCCACCTTGTTTAATTATTTTAGGGTAAACTAGGAAAAAACCCTAAGTGACTCCATTTTTAATTAACCTAAATACTAGATTAATTAACCCAATGTTAAGGCATGGTCTACGAACCCGAGGTGGATCCCGAGACTATGTCATGCTGATGAACTAATTGATGAGTGAATGTTTTGCAAGGCGATGGATGCAATTGGACCAAATAAAAATGTTTGAGTGAATTTGACTTACCGCTCGGGGTTAAATCCCAAACGTGCCTACGTACTTCCGTTTGAATGGAAGATCAAAGTTAACGTAGTTCGATAGGCCTTCTTTGAAGGGCTTTGAATTAGTATGCTTAATGCATGTGTGTGTGTATGCTTCGTGCATTTTGTCAGGCATTTTGCCAAAAAATTGATTAGGTGTTTGTTGTCAAAAGTGTTGATTTTAAGGCTTTTAGCCAAAAGGAATGATTTAGGCAATTTATTGCCAAAAATGTTGATTGGGCGATTGTCGCCGAAATTGATTGATGTTTGGGCTTATTATTGCCAAAAGATGTGATTTAGGCAATTTATTGCCAAAAATTGGTTAGGCGATTTGTCACCAAAGTTATTAAGGCATTTGTGCCAAAAGTTGGTATTGGAAGGCGTTTAGCCAAAAGATTTAGGCAATTTGTTTGCCAAAAGTGATTATTCGGGCGTTTGTCGCCAAAATGACTGATTTAAGGCTTTTAGCCAAAATGAATTGATTTAGGCAATTTTTGCCAAAAGTTGATGTGATTTAGGCGATTGTCGCCAAAATGATTGTTTGAAGGCTTTTAGCCAAAAGATTGATTAATTCTAAGGCATTTTGCCAAAGCTTCTAATTTAAGCGATTTGTCGCTAAAAAGTGGTTAATCTAATTTATAGGCAATTTGTTTGCCAAAAATTGATTGAACCGTGGGCAATTTGTTGCCAAAATGTGGTTGATTTAATTGTAGGCAATTTGTTGCCAAAACGTGATTGATTAAGGCTTTTTAGCCACAATTATTGATTAATTGGACTTAAGCCGGACTGTTCGAAATAAAGGCAATTAAACCGTAATTATTAATTAACTAGGCTTTTTAGCCAATATTGTCGGATTTAGCATTAATACCACGATTATTAATTAACCGGGTATTTAAGCTTAATCATATTTGATTGAGGCAGTTTGTTTGCCTAATTGATGACATGAATGTGTTTATGCAGTTGTAGAGTTATTAGGAGTAGAAGAGAAATATGCATGAGGTGTTAAAATTAAATGAGCAGAGTTTTGTTTATTTACCTGAGTTAACCAGTGACCGCTTCTTAGCTTCAGCTTGAAAAACTCCGGATTAAGCTCCTCGTTTGGGGAATATTAATTTAGAATTAATTTAATTTAAGTGGCCAAATATTAAAGCAAGAAAGCAATGAAAGCTAAATTAAAAATGCAGAAAAGCAGTAAAAGAAAACGCAAGGAGCGTAGTGGAGAAGGAGCGTCCGTCAACACAGACTGAGTGAGTAAAACTGAGGGCCTCGGGGCCAATTTATAGGCAAAAAATCGGACTGTCCGGCGGCTAGGTTGGGCGGCCAGGGCCGCCGTGTCCGGTGGCCCGAGCCACCGAGGCCAGCGGGTTCGCTAATTTTTCATTCCGGAGGCTTTTTCGGGAGTTTCGGACCTTCGAAAAATATTCCGGGACCAGTTCCGCGATCCTCGCGACGTCCCGGACGTTTCAAGTACCATATTGGCATACTTCCGGTGAACTTCCAAAATGGCCTCGGGTCCGGCCGGACTGCTTGCGGTCCGTCCGGAAAAAAAACTTTTCCGGAAGTTCCGGACCTCCAAAAATTATTCCGGGACCAGTGCTACGATTCTCGTAATTTTTCGGACGTTTTAAGTACCATATTGGCATACTTCCAGTAAATTTCCAAAATAGCCTCCGGTCCGGCCGGACTGTTTGCAGTCCAGGAAAAGTGGCTTTTTGAGCCTCAAAATTTGAGTATTCACAATGACATAAGTAGGAAAAAGTCTCATATTTGATTTACTTAGGCAAATCAACTCTCTACCCATTCTAACATCATGCATTTAGTCTTATTAACATGTTCATAACATCAATTCACCTCATTAAACCTTAACATACCAAATCCCCAAATTTCTAACAATATTAATCATAGGGAAAATTACCAAATCATAACATATTTTCAATTTAACATTACTAACCGTTAAGTATGTCCATAACAACACATTGAGAGGCTAATCAATACATTAATTGAAGAGGAAATTCAAACTCCTACCTTATACATAATTCGGCCAAAATGAGAAAGTGAAGGGTAGGAAGTTCTCTCACTTCACTTATCATACAAACAACATTTATATACACCCAAGAGCATATTTATTCAAACATTTCATAAAAAATTCTCAATTCTCATATAATAGCATAAATTTTCAAAATCAAAAATTCAAAGAGGGAAATTGTATTAATGAACACTAACCTCAAAAACAAGCTTTAACAAGCTTAGATTAAAGCTCTCTAAGCTTTAGCTTTGCCTTTCTCTTTGGTAGAGGGTTCCCCAATCTCTACATAAATAGAAAATCAAAAATCAAAACCAAGAAGACAAATAAAAGAAGAATTGGAGCATGAATGGATATGGAAATGCTTAAAGAGAAATTAAAACCCAAAAATAGAAATAAAATCATTAAATCACTTACTTGACTAAGTAGAGAAATCTCCGAATTTCCTTGAAAATAATCACCAAATATCACTACCCAAGCTTAAATCTCCAAGATTAATCCTTATTGTCTTTTGCTTTATTAGCACCTTATTATATCTGTTCTTTATTATTATTTGCCTTTAAATTCTTATTATTTAGTTTAATGTTCATTGTTATTGTGCTAACCTTTTATTTATTAATCTTGTATCATTTATATTCATCATATTCATGCTAGTTGGATGATTGATTGTGTTGTGTTCTTATAATTAATATATACTTCTATGGATATTGTTATTCTTTATGTCTGTTGCTTGTGGTTTGAATTTATTTTTTATTTAAGTTTTATTGCAAAATGTAAAGGGTCCATAAGGATTCCTACTAAAGCTTGCTTGTAATAGATAGATTGGGTTTGGAAAATTTGGAGGGTTTAAGGGAGATTGTAATAATTAGGGTGGTTTGTAACTCTTTTCTCCTTCCTCCCTTTCTTTGGATGGTTTACTTCATGTTGTATGGATGAGATTGAATGTACGTTTGACATGTTTTCCAAAAATGCATGAAAAGTTTTACATCTCAATTTTTTAGTTAATTGCATTATTAAATTATTATGAATTAATGGAAAATTAAGAGGCCGGTTTTGTGAACCCCTGCCCCAAATGCCAAAGCATATGAAATACATGATGACTAAAAGCAGAAATGCACGTGAGTGTGTGAGTCGCCACCTTGTTTAATTATTTCAGGGTAAACTAGGAAAAAACCCTAAAGTGACTCCAATTTTAATTAACCTAATTGCTAGATTAATTAACCCAAAGTTTAAGGCATGGTCTACGAACCCGAGGTGGATCCCGAGACTATGTCATGCTGATAAACTAACCTATGGATGAATGCTTTGCAGGGTAAAATGAAATAATTGGACCAAATAAAATGTTTATGTGATTTTGACTTGCCGCTCGGGGTTAAATCCCTAACGTGCCTACGTACTTCCGTTTGAATGGAAGATCAAAGTCAACGTAGTTCGATAGGCCTCTTTTAGAGGGCTTTGAATGGGTATGCTTTATGCATGAGTGTGTGTATGCTTTATGCATTTTTTAGGCATTTTACCAAAGAATTGATTGATTAGGCATTTGTTGCCAAAAAAAATGTTGATTTAAGGCTTTTAGCCAAAAGAGGTTGATTTAGGCAATTGTTGCCAAAAATTGATGTGATTTAGGCGATTGTCGCCGAAATTTGATTATTTGAAGGCTTTTAACCAAAAGAGTTGATTTAGACAATTTATTGCCAAAAATGTTGATTGGGCGATTGTCGCCAAAATTGGTTGATTTAAGGCAATTTATTTGCCAAAAGTAATTATTTGAAGGCTTTTAGCCAAAATTTTGATTTTAAGCGATTTGTCGCTAGAAAGGATTAATCTACTTGTAGGCAATCTGTTTGCCAAAAGTGATTAATCGATTTGCAATGTAGGCAATTTATTGCCAAGAAAACGTGTTTAATTAAAGCTTTTTAGCCACAATTATTGATTAATTGGACTTAAGCTGGACTGTTCGAAATAAAGGCAATTTCACCATAGTTATTGATTAACTAGGCTTTTTTAGCCAATATTGTCGGATTTAAGCTTAACACCACGATTATTGATTAACCGGGCGTTTAGCCTAAATTTATTTAATTGAGGCAGTTTAATTGCCTAATAATGACGTGGATGCATTTATGCAATTGTAGAATTATTAGGAGTAGAAGAGAAGCATGCATGAAGTGCTAAAATTAAATAGGCAGAGTTTAGTTTATGTACCTGATTTAATCGACGGCCACTTCTTAACTCCAGGTTAAGCTCCTCGTTAAGGGAATATTAATTAATTTAAATTTAGTGACCACTTAACAAAGCAAAGAAAGCAATAAAGCTAAACTAAAATGCAGAAAAGCAGTAAAGAATCGCAAGGAGCGTAGGGGAGAAGGAGCGTCCGTCAACACAGACTGAGTGAGTTGAAAGGTCACACCGGGGCCGTATTTATAGGCGAAGCGGATTGTTTCGGCGGCCTGGGCCGCCGAATTCAGCGGCTCGGGCCGCCGGGTTCAGCGGCCAGGCCGCCGGATCTCGGCGGCTTGGGCCGCCGGAGCTCGGCGGCCTGGGCCGCCTGAGCTCGGCGGCTGGGCCGCCGGGGCCGGTGACCTGACCCGGCGGCCCGAGCCACCGAGGCCGGTGGTTCTGCTATTTTTCGTTCCGGAGGTTTTTTCGGGAGTTCCGGACCTCCAAAAAATATTCCGGGACCAGTTCCGTGATCCTTGTAATTTTCCGGACGTTTCAAGTACCATATTGGCACACTTTCGGTGAACTTCCAAAATGGCCTTTGGTCCGACCGAACTGTTTGCAGTCCGGGAAAACTGGCTCTTTGAGCCTCAAAATTTGGGTATTCACAGGTTTATCCGGGCGAAATGGGTGCCTAACACCTTCCAAATTTGTACCCAACTCCCGAACCCTATCTCTAGTTTAAAACCAGATTAGTCCATTCCAAAGAATCAACTAACTCGAGAACTTTCCCTAATATGGATCGCGACTCCAGAATAAAACTCTTACCAAAGTAAGAGAACCTTTTTCCGAGGATTAAATGGATTTTAATAAAAAGAAAATCATTTTATTAAATAAAATAAATCAAGCTCGTTCGATTCGATTCTTTTCAATCTTTTAGAAAAAATCCAACGTCCTCAACTGTCCAACTTCTCCGTCATCTTCTTCATTTCAAGAGAAGCAAAATCATCCCTAGTCTAGCTCGGGGTGGCAATAGCATTAGAGGGGCTCATATTTCAAGAATTAACCCTCGAGTAATCTGATCACCGTTGGGTGGAACCACATGCTGGTCACTAGATCCTCCATTCTGGTTCGAAGGAACTGTGCCATTCTAGTTAGTAGTAATCAAGGTCTTGACTTCCCCTAGTATAGTCTCTCGTTGAGTGGAAATAGTATTCTAGAGGGAATCATTCTGTTCGGTGAGCATGGTTCGAAAACAGGTCTCTTGATCCCGGAGTATCTCTTCCATCATAGTTCTTATATTAGTATGTGTAGTAGTCATTATTGTTGTTCTCTGAAAGAAACAAATAAAAGGAGGTATCAATATTTAGCTTTTGGTTTGGTTTAAAAGCATGCATGATCAAGGTTTAGAACTCTGGTCAATGTTTGAAGTTTTGCTGTTGAATAGGTGCTCAGTGTTTGAGGCTAAGAGGATACAATGCTGCTCGGGTCAATATTTAAGGCTAAGTTGGTAAGGGTGATGCTTAAGTCAGTGTTTAAGGCTTTTAGTATGGTGTTTTGCTCATGTCAGTGTTTGAGGCATAAGGAATTTTGGAAGCCAATGCTTAGATCAGTATTAGAGACTTCGATTGGGGCATTGTCCCCGATTTCGGTGCTTAGGTTTAGTTTAAGGCTTTAAGGGTGAATAGGGGTGCTCAGGTAAGGCTTTTGGTTTTTTAGCAGCTTAGGTCAGTGTTTGAGGCTTTAAGGGATTTTGGTAGCTTAGGTCGGTGTTTAAGGCTTTAAGGGGCACTCAGGTTGGTGTTGGAGGCTAAGGTAGTGTTTAGTAGCTCAGGTCAGTGTTTGAGGCTTCAAGAGATGTTGGAGGGCAATGATCAGATTAGTATTAGAGGCTTTGATCAGCCTAATTTAAGTGCTTAGGTCTAGTTTAAGGCTCTTGGTATTTTGAGGTGCTTGGGAGAGGCTTTTAGTGTTTGGTGGTGCTCAGGTCAGTGTTTGAGGCTTAAGGAGTGGAGAATTTTGGTAGCTCAGGTTAGTGTTTGAGGCTCTAGGGATTTTGGAGAGCAAATGCTCAAATCAGCATTAGCGGCTTTGATCGGAGCATTGTGCTTAGGTTCGATTTAAGGCTTTTGGTATTTGGTAGCTCAGATTGGTGTTTGAGGCTTTAGGTGATTTTTGAAGGCAATGCTCAGATTAGTTTAGAGGCTTTGATCAGGGCATTGTCCCCAGTTTAGGTGCTTAGGTCCGATTTAAGGCTTTTTAGTGTTTTGAGGAGCTCGGGTGAGGCTTTTGGTTTTTGGTGGTGCTCAAGTTAGTGTTTGAGGCTTAAGTAGTGGGCAATTTTAGTAGCTCAGGTCAATGTTTGAGGCTTTTTAATATATAATATATAAGACTAAATTCGGGTCCTTATGCTCTACCTTTATTTTATTGGAGAAAGACTCGACCCTTTTGGTCGTTTTACACTATAAAGCTACGCAACCATACGCACACTCCTCCCGACCTTCAAACCGCTCGACCTAGGGTATAATCACTCAACTTAAGCTTTATCAATTAAGCCCAGTCCATCCGGCACTCAAAATGCTTTAAGCCTAGTCCATCCGGCACACACTACAAAACCAGTTTTCAACCAAAGTCCAATCCATCTAGAATCCAAAGTCTGGTCCATCCGGCACCTCATAAGCCCATTCTAAGAATGACACTCAAAACACTATCATCCTAATCGATGGTAGAACTTCGTGCATCCTAATCCTTATACAAATGAGATAAGAAGGCATATTTAAGATTTTAGCCTAAGTAGCAGGCCCCCGACCGAACTGACTGGTCGGGATCTAGGAAAATATGTCACATGACCCAGAATCCTCGATAAACGATGCTATAGTCGGGCTCCCCTCCGAATTATGCCTTTTTCAATATTATGCTTTCAATTATTTGTCTATAATTGTCATGCATTATAAGTATGATCTTGCATCGATAACATTACGCCATTCATGCAAACCGATATTTTAATTGCTTGATCAATTTCCAAATCATTGATTCATATGAAAAAAGGCTGAAAACCTAGTCTTCAAACCCAATAATTTGAGGCAAGTGCTTTTATCCTCAAAGGCAAATTGAAAATGGAGTCAATCACGAGATTTTTACCTTATAATTTCTCCAAAAACAAAAACAAATTAAGATGGCGACTCTAAATACATCACACATCTGTCAAAGCGCTCCAAAGAGCCGATCCGATCACTTAAGCACTAAATTGAGCCATAATCAAACAAAAGGAATCGTAAGGAGTTCCCGTCATTCTGTGAGAAACCGACCAATGGGCCCGTCTGGATAATACTCCGTCCTTCGTATCTTTCCCATGGCACTCGGGAGGCGCCTCATAGAAGCATGAATCAAAGATATCAAGGTGAAAGGATGAATTTCATAAAGATTAATTATCTTTTGATAAGTTCAAAAAAAATTCAATGAAGAACGAAAGAGAATTCGTCTCTCTTGCAATAAAACATATAAACTGAAATCTGTCAATAACCATCCTTATAATACTGAAAACTAAGTATTTATAAGCTAAGGAACCCTAAAAATTAAATAAAACACGAAGTCAATTTATGGGTAGATTGATGGGAATCATTTCTAAATAATTTTGCAAACGGAATTCAGTTCGTGTACCAATTGTAATCCTATATTCGATTGGGTCTGTGATTGTTAGTGTTTGGCTTAATCTACTAAAGAATTGAGTTTGTTAATCAGATCGGTTGCATCTTGAACAATGGGCATACTCTTTGTTGGTCCTTATTATCAATAATAAGATATAATACTAATAAGAGTATATTAGAAAAAATATAGGTAAAATTTATTGCTTAAATAATTTTTATTTTACTCTGTGGGAGGATAGAAATATGTCTATGATAGTGGGTCTATTTAAAAAAAAATCAAAACTCAATTGCAGATGATAAGGATAAGATTTACCTACACTTAGTGTATGGTCAATCCTATACATTAAGCAAATCAAAAAAAGAATTTTTTTTTTATAAAATATTGCTGTTTTATCTTTTGTTCTCAAAGTATAGTTAGAAATACCCTTATTTGAACTAAAAAATTATTTATAATTAGTTCTGTGTATAAGTTCAAACACTGTGTGTATGTAAGTAGGTAACAATACTTTACATGCATTAACACTAAATTATATTATGTTATATTATATTATTATAACAGTTGCATAAAAGGAAAATCTTCACGCTAGTAGTAGTGCGAGCAGATATTAACTCATATTATATACATATATATATACTAAAAGTTTACGTGGAGAATCGACGTTGTATAATCATTTTTAATTTAGCTAGCGATTCTCTTGCAAGATAAGTGATATTTATGCTATATTTATGTCGTGTGTATGTAAGTTTATGCTGGACTATCTATCAAATTTGCAAAAAGTGCTTTTGGCACAAGTAAACTAATTATGCACTCCAAGATGAATAACTATTTAGTTCCTATACTTTGGCTAAATAACTAATCCATCCCTAATAAAATAACTCAAAATTTTAATTTCATAGATTTTTTATTTAAAAACAGAATTTTAATATCAACCAATGAGACTGTACAATAAAATATTTTATTACTGCTTAACGGGACTCATAAATCAATTTGAAATCTTCAAAATCAAGTGAAAATCGGATTAAATTCTGATTTGGACCAAATCCGGATCAAATCGAACTGGGATTACCCAGCATCCGCTAGAAGTTTACTTTTTCTTCTTTTTCTTTCTTTCCTTTCTTTTCTTCTCTTCTCTTCTTCGTTCCAGCGGCACTCAGCCTTCTCTCTCTTCCTTTCTGCCTTCTGGTCACCTGAGCCAATCGGCGCCACAACTCGTCATCGCCGCGCGACCAGCATCTCTCGTTCTCCCTTTGTCTCCGTTTCTGGTGAACGCAGCAGCGCCTCTGCCCTTCACAATCTCAGTTTCGATCGCTGCTCCTTGCGATCTCAAGCCACCGACCGCCGCTCAAATTTGCGCCTCCTTTTGCAATCGATTCCGGTGAGAGCTGCACCTCGAGCGAGCTGCGACTCCTTCCTTCTGGATAAACAGTAGCACTCTAGACAGTTCGTCTCGATCCTCTTTCCGGTGCTCTTTTGATTTTTCCGGCGACTCTTGCGTGGTCAGGTGACTGCGGTAGAACCGAGCTCTCTCTCTCTCTCTCTCCGTTCCGGCGAGCTCAGTTACTATTTCCGGCCAAACCAATCCGCAGTGAATATTTTGGGTACTTTCCCAATATATTTCATAAATATTAATTATAATTAAAGGGTTTTAATATATTTGAATAAAATGGTTATGAGTATTAATTTGACTAGAAAGCATTAATAGATTAAGGCAAATTTTAATTACTGTTAAATAAATTTAATTGAAAACTTGGTAATAATATTGATGGAAATTATAATATAGATTTAGGGTAGGTTGGACTAGATGGTTATATATTGTACATTAATCTATAAAAGAATAATTTAACCTCATAATTTAGTTTGAATTAAAGGTTAAGAATGGACCATAGATTAAGTGAAGTTATAAAACGAATTGCTTGAGACGTAATATGAAAATATGAATAGAGTAAGACCTATTATTTTAATAGGCAGGCAGAATTTACTGTGGAGCTAAAGTTATTTTAAAATGTTGTCAATATTATAATATGTAATTATCTTCGGATAAACCCGGATTAATAATCATATATCAAAATGAAAGAATAATTTATAACGTCCTGAATTAATTAATCTTTTCAAAAAAAAAAAGTCCTGAATTAATATATATTTGAGTGATGAATCGAAAGAGGAAACAAATTAAATATTTAACAAATTATTTTAGAGACCGTAAATAATTTAAGGAAAAATAAATTTTATTAATGGAGAGATAGCAATAATTTTGAGATTAGATATTCAAGCCTATACTAATAATTATTATGATTAAAGCATATCATTGAACTGTACAATTTTATAAATAAATAAGAGTTTCTTTAATATTAAAATTTGAAAACATTTTACTAAGTTTAATATTTTATTATTAAAATATATAATTAAAATTAAGAATAAAAAAAATTCAAGTTCCATCTATAGATCGAAATATGAAATTTTCTATTAATTCTCTGTTCCATATTCTATATATCAATATTTTAAAAAATACATTTCATTTTAAATCTCACATTCTAAAATTTTGTTCCAAATTACAATTCGATTTGGAATTTCGATTTCTATTGTTATATTCCAAATCAATTCATACCCCTAGCAACAAATATTCATGGATTTTGAAAATTTACGGGAGAACAGACAATAAAATAAAGAAACTCAAAATTCTTTTCATGGTTTCTCATTTCCAGTTTCTTGGGCAGAATATATCTCGAAAGGTTAAGATTCAAAATAAGTAAAAAATAAGAAATGAAAAACAGTGAGGTAAAATAACAAAAAGAGCTTTTTTTTTTTCCCTCCATTATTTCTCTCTCGTTTCCTAAACTAATCACGCTCTTGGTGCTTCCATGGATGACAGTGAAATTGGGACAGCTAGTCCTTGATTTCTTTGCATTTCTATGTCAGTTGTTTGATTATCTTGGTCATTGCCCTCAATAGACTCTGGAATTGTCTCTGCTTCTTCTTCTTTGTATTCCTTGTACTTGCCCCACAGGACCAAGTAAAGTCCTGCTACAATCAATACACCACCAAGAACACTGCAACAATACAGAAATAAATGAAATTATTGGCTGATTAAATCAAATCAAGTTGTTGGATATATATATATATATATATGACTAAGATCGTAAGAAGAAATTACCCTCCAAGATAAATCTTTTCCGCTAGAATGAAAGAACCCATGATTGCCACTACGATCATCATCAGAGGGCTAAAAGCAGTGACAAAGACTGGCCCTCTTTTCTGCATTACAAGTCCTTGCACATAATAGGCAATGCTTGATGACACGATTCCCTGTACATGAAAAATATTGCTTTTCTTTATTAATATTACATAAATATATATATAATATTTTTACATCCAAAAAAAATATATGATATTATATAAAATATATATAATATTATATAGTGAGGGACAAAGAGAGAGACTTACAGCATAAGCAGCAGCCAGAAGATTCATGTCCCAGCCAATGGCCCAAGCAGAGGCCTTATGCTCCATTACAATGGTGACAACTATGGACTGGAGTGTCCCCATAAAGCACACAAGGGAAGTTAGTGAGAGCTGAGCTGAATACCTCTTAAGTGTTACTGCCTGTAAAATTGCAATCACGATAAAAAATAAAAAATAAATAAATAAATAAATAAAGCTTTTACATATTAGCAATTATATTTATTATTGGAAATTTCTTTATTTCTTTACCTGGAGAATGAAGAACGAGGCCCAGGCAAGAGTGGCCAAGATGAGAAGAATAGAACCCTTAAGCCAGTCTTTGTCATCTGATCCAGTGGTGTCAGGAAGAGAGGATGTATGGGTATGGACATGCTCAGACCAAATCAAATTGATGACGTGACCTTTGTATAATGTCATCAACATAGCTCCACCCACTGTTACAACAGTCCCAATCACCTTTGCTTGGCATCTCACTTTCTTTATGTCCACTTTCTCCATCCTGTAATTTTGTTTTCAAGTACATCCATTTGTCAGCCAAAACAAAAATTGGAGAAAAACAGAGATTAGAATTACTATAATGATAAATACCTGCAAAGAACGGCCATCACAAATGTCATTGCAGGTAGCATGTTGCTCATGGCACAAGAGAATGTAGGAGAAGTGAATTTAAGCCCCATATAGTAGAAGTTTTGATCAATCACAGGCCTGTTAATTAGAACAAGATGACAAAACTTCAATACATGCACTTTATCTTCTACTAGTTAAATTAACTATTTACTAATGTAAGAACGAAAGTATACGAACCCAAGAAGACCCAGAACAAAGATTTGCAACAAAATGGGAAATGTAATCTTTGGCCTCACTTTCCTGTATGTAAGCAAACATAAGTGAATAAGTATTGGCTTTCTCTTGAGTTGTGATTATATAGGTACATAATTGCTGTTTATGTTAATATATATACCTCTCAAGAACAATAGCGAAAGGAGCAATAACAGCAGTGGCAAAGGCATGCCGGTACACGACTAGCACATAATGGCTCATTCCACCGTTGAGGGAAACCTTAGTGATTATATTCATGCCGGCATAGCCGAATTGTAGAGATATCATGGCCATGTAAGGCTTACACCTTTGAATAAAATTGGCCAAGCGTCCATTTCCCTCCATTTTTCTGTTTTCTAGATAAGGGCCTTGTTCTGAAAGAGAAACAAGAATAGGAAAAACAAGAACTCAAGGAAGACAAGAGAGGAAGAACACTTCAACTTGCTTGTTGCTCCTAGTGAAAAAGCTTTGTAATAAGGTGGCTATATATAGACTCTGCAAGAGCAGAAAGTGGGGCCTTTCATCCAAAATAGTTTTAAGGTTTCTGTTTCAAGGATAAGACTTGATGCCGGATTATATACGACAGGATAATCAAACGGGTTACATAAATTCTGTGTCTTATATTCCATTTTTTGTTTATTGACAAGAATACTTTATTCTTGTTTAATGAAATTAAATTTATATCTTAATATAAAATATATAAAAATTAAATTTATTGTATTCTGAGCCTAGTCATATTCTTTCACATTGATCTACTGTATTTACAATTTTTTTTTTTTCATCAAGAAGTCTAACATGCGAGGAGAATATTATGAGCTACAAAACAAGGATAGTTGTTCCGTTTACTCACTAACTTGGTGACAACTCTTGTGATTGAAAGGTGTCAAACCTAAAAGCTCACTCCCCACATTTAGTAATACGATTTTAAAGATATTAAATATTCAAATGAGTAAATTACTATTTAATTATCCATGTAGACTTTAATATACTAGTTAGAATTTTTATTTTAAAAATTTTAATTACATAGTTCCTTAATTTTATCTCGGTTACTACTTAAATAAACTATTTATTCATTCCGTTAAATTTAGTATTAGTATGAAAGATTAAGTAGTGTAACAAGTTGCACACCCAGACATAATCTAGTGGTAAATGCATATACGACCTGATAATAAAACCGGGTTCGAATCTCCTTTCCTCAATGCTCAAAAAAAAAAAAAAAAAAAAAAAAAAAAGAAAGTAGTGAGTAGAAATACAAGAGTTACTGTATAATTAAATTCTAACAATAAACTTAATGCATTTGAGTATAACTTAGTTCTTCTCAAAAAGAAGAGAAGAGAAAAAGTATAGCTAGTGGACTAAATCGAAATTTATGTTTGTCTTTTTCAATTTCATGTAACTAGCAAGTACATTTATCAAAGATAATAGTGTCATTTTACTACCAATTAAAAGAAAAACAAATAGAAAGAATTAAATAGTATAAGGGAGATAAAACTAAAGACTATACAATTAAAATTTTAAAATAAAAATTTTAATCAGCATTTTTAAAAATAATTAAAAGATTAAATAATAATTTACTTTATTTTAAATTTTTGATTATTTAATTCTTTTTTTTTTTGCTTATGCATATTTTTTATATTGAGTTGAGAGTCGTATTAGATAAAATTTTTCCATAATATTTTTAAATTTCAAAATCTAATCTTACAGGTAAGATTCGTATATAAATCCAGTGCATTCCCATTCATAATTTTCTCTTCCTATGATAACAAATGATGCGTAAAAAAAAGAACAAAAACAAAAATATTGGTTTTAATAATCTCAATCTGCTTCATGTAATTGAATATTGTGTTTAGCAATTGAAAATAGGAGATATCAATATATGAAGGGTGGTGTGGATTGCACGTGGCAACAAATAGATAGGGAGATTGGATCCACCTGCATTAGCCTAGTGGTAAAGGATGTGAGAGGTAACGAAAGAGGGTTGAGTTTGGTGCTTGCTGATGCCAAAGGAAAGAGAAGAAGAGAAGAAATAGAAGAGGAAGTGGTAGTGGTGGTGGCGGCCCACCCACGTCAGCTTGGTTTAGACGCGGCACTACGACGCATCTTTTATCGCAGTAGGGAAGATCAATATGAGTTATATTATGTTTAATTTTTTAATGGTCCAAAAGAAATAGAGGTGATGATTAAGAATGGAAGAGAGGCCGTGATCCATTAATTTTGGACTGTACATATTTAAATTTGTTAAAGATTTTTATTTAATATGCCTCTCAAGTTGATTTAAATTTTACTTTCTATACTAATTTAACTTAACTGTTGATAATTTTATTATGAGATATTATATAATAAATATCAATTTTTAAAATTTATTTTAAAAAATATGAGTTTGACTTTGAGATTGAAATTTTTGTCATTTACTGTATATATTTACTATAGTGTCCTTTTTTTGGTCGGCTGCTATATTTTTTAATATTTTAATATTTTTTTTTCAATGTTTCTGTTTCTCTTACAAGGTCATTTTTTATATTAATGAAATTTTTTGGCCGAATTTATTATTATCTTAATCGGTATTTTTTTCTTACATTTTGTTAAAATTGAAAAAATCATATATCGCATTTGTTAAATTACCCTTCTTATTATCTATATTTAGTGGCTCATCGAGAAATATTTTTGCAGAGTTAACATATAATAATTTGAAAAAAGAGGGATAAAAAATATAAAAAATTGAACTTTATTAATTTAAATAAATATACATGCATGTGTTATAAAATGCCAAAAAAAAAAAAGGGGGCAATTCATCCTTTTTTTTATTATTAAGTGGATCCGCCACCGTCTAATGTCTATATGGGTCCAAATCTACTTAAAAACACATTCTAAACGCATAATATATTTATGAATTTAAACAATCCATTTTCTTACGAAAGCCATTTAATATTTCTTTCACTATTTATACTCATTTAATTAACATAAGTCATTTATAATTACACCAAATTCCTTAATATAAAATAAGTTATAAAAAATCTTTAAAAAGAATTTAAATTCATAATAAAAAAAATTTTAAGATAAATTTTAAAAATCTAAAAAATTCTATCTTAAAAATATCTACCAATTAAAATTTCATTACAACAATATATCCGAGCATATTTCTAAAATTTTAAATCAATATCCGATTACAAATTTATCACGTGATATTTGTAATTGTCCTAAATATATTCAAGACAAATCCAGTATTTAAGAAAATCCATCCCACTTCCATTCTTAGTGTTAATCAATATTTAAATGAGGATATAACCAATAACGTATTGGTTAAAGTAGTAAGCAATCTTAATTTTTGTAAAGATAAGAACACAAGTTCGATCCTAGAAAACACAATTTTGTTAAGAGGGTAAGAAAATATTTATACTTTATAGTCCGAAAGGAATTTCACCTCTGAGGACATGCATATAAAAATGTGCCAAGTTTTATAAAGTAAAGAAAAACGAAAGCAGTTTTAAATGTTTCTCTTCTGAATATGGAATTTCTATCCAGTTTTAAATTTAGTATGCGTTATGCGTGTATATGCATCCAACAATACCAATTGTTGAGAGTGTTTGTGGGACAATATATGCTTACCTCTTACATATAAAGTTGGACGTCTGTGTTCCTTTTTCTGGCAGAATATATGAAAGTGGGTAGTTCCCAACTTTCATTTTTAATGCTGCTGAAATTATGTGCACTTCCATTACTTAATTATTTATAAAAAAGAATACGCATATGCCTTATAAATATTTATATAGCCATTTAATTAAGAATCTGTGCTTTTTATTCCAAACTAAATGTCCTGTGCATGCTCCCATCTAAGGGACTATATTGTAATTATAGATATGCATATTGTAATTAAAAATAATTTAACAAAGAATAAATCATATCTAGAAGCAGATAAAATTGATCCCTTATGTAGCCAACAGAAATAATTCCTTAAGTTTTAGCTTTATTTATTTTTTATTAATTAGATTCTACACGATATTTTTTCAAATGACTACCCGATAAATTATATATATGAGTTGGAGATTCTAGTGTCAATTGAAATGTCCTATCAATCTATTGGAGAATATATTATTTCTATCTGTTTGGGAAGCATACTCAAGCTTTAACAAAATTTTGTACAATTGATTTATAGCAACTTTGTATAAATTGTCGCACTTCAAACTTCACAAAGGACAACTTTTCTTTTGTGTGTAATATAAAATTGTCGCATCATCCCCACTCCTATAAGACCCGACCGCCTCAATCGGCATTCTGACGAACCCCATGAGACACCGACCCTACGAAGTCAGAGTTCTAATACCAAATGATAAGGATTTGGATCCCTAACTTCGCCCCAAAAGCTAGCTCGTAGGGGAATGACTGAACCCAGCCTTATACACTAGCCCAAGATGTACTCTGCGAGCAATGTGGGACGCATCACTTTAGTCCTCCTTCTCTCTGCCTCTGAATTTGATTATCATATGTAAAAAAATTTATAACTCATTAAAGTTTTCACGTTTCGACGAAATAAGTGAAATATATTAAAAATGAATATTCTAATTCTAATATAATTTTAAAATTTAATGGCCGATAAACTCGTTAAATTTTTCATAAATTTCAAATTATTATTAGAAGATTGCTTTTCAAAATATTAAATATCATTAGAATTTGTTTAAATATAAATAATATAAATAATTTGGTTTATGGCAATTAAGGTTAACTTAGAGAAAGCTTATGGTTGCATTTATCGCTCTTTTCTTCAAGACTACTTAATTGATTTGGGTCTCCCATATAATTTAATTAAGCTCATAATGAATTTTGATCCATCCTCTTCTATGAGTATTTTGTGGCATAGTGCCCTAACTGATAATTTCGTTCCTTCATGAGGCTTGAGATAAGGGGATTCCGTCTCTCCTTATCTTTTAGTGATCTATATGGAACTCTTAGCTTATGCTATTAATTTGGCTTCGAACCAAGGACTTTGGAAGCAAATCTTTTTGAATAGGAGAGGTCCTCCTCTTACTCACCTGTTCTTCAGAGATGATCTCCCTTCATTTACAGAAGCATCTAACGATAGGCATGGCCACCGGTTCGGTTCTAACCAGAACCGAACCGGAACCGAACCGTACTATAGACGAATCGGAATCGGACTGGAACCGGCGGTTCATAATTTTGAACCGGAACCGGCGGTTCAAGGGCTGGTTAAGGTTTATGTGAATCTTAAAATATGGACCGGAACTGGCCTGGAACCGGCAGTTAACCGGCGGTTCCGGTCCGGTTCGAACCGGATGCACAAAAAAATTGTAGCTTAAAATTTTTATAAAAAAATTTATATTACTTGATTTGATTGTAGTTGATTTGATTTATAGTGAAGAGAAGTACAATGGTACATAAGTTATAAAAAATGGTGAAAAAAATACACATTTTTTTACTTAATTTATACAAAAAATGGTACATGAATAGTTGATTTATAAAAAAAAATACTTTCAAGTGTATAAAAAAAGAGTGTAACGAATAGCTTTTGATATAATAGGTGTTTTTTTTATTTATTTTTTGGTAAATAAATTTTATTCATTTTTTAATCATTTATTTATTTATTTACTAAATTATCCAAAAATATAGTTGTTATTTTTTTTATTATAAGGGACAATTTGGGAAACTAATAAATGAGAAACATGTATAAATATGATGAGTTGATGATTTTTTATTTTACAACCAATTATATTATAACTCTTCTCTTATTCTCAATCAAAATTCTTACAAATTTCCATATTTCATTATTTTTTCTATTGCTTTATTTTTCTTAATTTGGAATTATCTATTGTTTATTTTTTATTTTCTTACTTCTAATTCCAAATTCTTTCTCTAACCTCAATTTTTTCCATTCATAAATTTACTTCATTTGATTTTTTTTAATAATTTTCTTAGTATTTGAAAATAATAATTTCCAACTCATTTCATTAATTTTATATTCCATTTATAGTTTTCTATATTAGTAAATTAGCAAAATTTGTAAATTTAATATAATAATAGTTGTAAGTTAGTTAATAGAAGTTTTTCTTTTAAAATTTTATAATAATTTATTTTGTTAATAAAATTTAAAAATTTAAAAATTATTATTTATTTATGAATTCGAAATCAAAATTTTATTATTTTTTTTAAAATTTGCGTAATGCCGGAACCGAATCGGAACCGTAATTCGAACCGTTGGTTCACCGGAACCGTGCCGGAACCGAAACCGGAGGTTCAAGGGTCGGTTCCGGTTTAAAATTTTAAACATCTCGAATCGGCGGTTCAGTGAACCGAAATCGGCGGTTCACTGAACCGGCCATGCCTATCTAGCAAATAGGAGGATATTGTTATGGGGGGGTTTTGTCACGATCCAAAACCATTGGCCAACCAGTACTAAGGCCTAGGTAAGTTTAAGGCCCCCGAGGCCTGTAGTAAGCTTAACTCACATTAATCCATTTTTTTTTTTTTTTAAAGCTGATTCCAAGAATAATAAGCCCATAATACGACGATATTAAATCATATCTCTTGCCCAGCTTCCATTTTTCAAATAATTCACAGCTCGGGCTTGTATTTCATATACCATTCACTTCGTTTGTAATATGGGCAAATTGGGCCAATCGTACTGTTAGAGAGTCAATTAGAAAATTCCGTAGGTTTATTAAACATCACGCTGATAACTTTTGTATGATAAATTGTAATACAAGACTCCCTAACTGCGGGCCTTAATACAAAGATAGATACATTTTTATACACAATATTGTACCTTTAAATATTACCAAAACTAAAATTTACTATTATAACTCTGCAGAGAAAGAAGCAGAGCGCATTTGAACCAGCAAGATGTCTACCTCCTTGGAAAGATTTATAGGAAGGGGGTAAGTTTCACAAACTCAATGAATAATAATAAATAATGCAAAATCCAAACAATCACACATGCTACTTTTCACATTTATTATGATGAACACTCGTCCAATCAAGCACATGTTGAAGCATCAGCAACCCCAAATAATATCATCTTCAAGTAATCACATCAAATGGAGATTGGTCAGTGGAGTCACAAAACCCCCGACAAACTGTCCTCATACATGGCTTGTCCTCTCATACTTGTGCATCAGGGAGTCGATCCCTCATACCCAGCCAACCGGTCTAATCCTCACTTGACTAGTCCTCTCATTGTTTTTCTACTCTCTCTTTCTTTTCCATTACCATCAGGAGGCCACCTTATGATTTTTTTTTTTCATATTATCAATATCATATTTCATCAGATGCACATGGAGGCTCCCATACATGGCAAACGGTCCCAAACCATATCACAATTCCATTGGTGACCCATTTCATCCAAATTCCACCTAGATATAAGGCACATCATTATTACATCATAAGAAATCCAAGCAATTTATTCAATATAATAGATCTCATCGAAAATCATTATGCAATACATGAATATTGTCATGGTACGTGTAATATATAGTAATCATATAATTGTAGCATTATATTTATAAAGTCGATGACGAAAATAATAATTGTATTTTAATAATATCTTATTAATACGTGGAGATAAGGGCTAAATATTAAATATATATCTATAAGGTATAAAATGAATGATGCATTTATGCAGATAATGGTATGCATAATTTATTATTACTCATAGTGGTATGGAAAAAGCAAGCTTTAATTTGGATTTTGATTAGCAGAGCAGTGTCGGACGATCTATAAAACATAAATATAAAGGAAAGATCATATCAAACAACTGACTTTCCTTAAATAAGAAATTAAAGAATTAACTTAATATGTATCCGCTTAAATATTAACGATTTAATATATCTATCGGCTATTACTCTTACGGCCCATCCATCAGTCAATCAATAATCCAATTACCCAATTACCACAAAAAACAATTTTGTATTCAACTCTTAACTTATTAGTTCAAAATAACCCTTCAATTTGATCTCGATATATCCTCGTATATCATTTTAGATTATCTTCAAAATTAATATTTCTATTAACTTATTATATCTTTAAAATAATCTAATTCACCTTCATCATAATCCATATATCACAATTCTAATTCCCAAATTACTACCACCTTTCTATTTTTACTTAAATGATTTTTTATCTCCAAATAATTCGTCAATTGTTTATTTTATTTCCTTATTTGGCCCTTAATCCTCAATAGTCATTAATTTAGACTAAATTAATGAGCTAATTTCTCCTTAAAGAATTAAATATAATAATTAAGGTCCAATGTTCTGAATCGATTATATCTCAAATTTTTCTTCTTTTTATGACTTAATATACGATATACATCCAATTTAATCTACCTTAAATCCATACTTTAATTCCATCAATATTATTATCAAAATTTCTCAATTAAATTTATTTGGTGCCAATTAAAATTGGCTTTAATTAATTAAGGTCTTCTAATCAAATCAATACTTTATAATATATTGAGTAATACCCATAATTAAATTAAATTGACTAGCCACAAAATGCTAAAAAATATTAATTTCTAGGAAATAATCAATTAATTCCAATACCAAGCACAACATTGCCGGAATTTTGCTTGGCCAGAGACAGTGGTGGTGCTCGTCGGAATGACGAGAGAGAAAGCTCGAGACTACTGGAGTCACATGAACATGCAAGAGTCACCGAATATATCGAAACGGTGCCTAAAAGTAAACCACCCTGACGATGGAGAAATTGCAGTGTTTCTTTGCTGCGTTGCTGAAAAAGGAGAGAGAAATCACGTCGTTGCTTGCTTGGTTTGTCGTGTTCACTAAAATCGAGAGTAAAGGGAGGCGCGACGTCGAGTGGTGCGGTCAGTGGCTGAGATCACGGCTCACCTATACTGTGTTCACCGAAAACAAAGACTGAGAAGACAAGCGGTGGTGGTGGCGCGACGAAGGCTCGTCGAGCCTGCCTCAAGCGACTGTTAACCAAAAGAGAGAGAAAATGAGAGAGAGAGAACTGGGAGATGTTGAGTGGCACTGGATGAGGGAGAAGAAAGAAGAAGAAAGAAAAGAAAAGAAAAGAAAAAGAGGAAAAAGATGCTTCTAGGGTTCTCTAGGCTGATCCGGTTCGATTCAAATAAGATTAAGTCCAAATCAACGGTTTAGTCCGATTTTCACTTGATTTTGAAGATTTAAAACTGGTTTAGGGGTCCAATTTAAGCAATTTTGTTTTCGAGTTATTTCAGTTTTATAGGATTTTTGTGCTTGCTCAGGTCAAAAAAGTGAATGAAGCTAAAATAAAGGTTTTTTTTTTTCCAAAAATTTCTTTTCTTCTGCTAGTCATCAACTTTGTGCTAATTTTGATTTCAAGATGACAACTCATCTAAGAAAGCATCTAGGTATGCCTTTACTTCATTCTCAAGTTATACATTCCACTTATAAATTTATTAATGATAAGGTTTCAACCAAATTATCAGAATGGACTATGTCTCAACTTTCTCTAGCTGGTCACATTACCCTAGCAAAGTGTTGACGCGTGTCTTTATGCCCCCGCCTAACCCGATGAGGATACGAGGACACAGAATGAGGGATCATGGTTGACCGGAAGTCTTTAAACCCAAGGATTAATTTAAACCAAATGGAGGGTGGCTGATTTATAGTAGAGTTGCGCATGCAGCTATAAGGTGCGTGACGGCACTGATAGTTGCGTCACGCAACTCCAATTAAGATGACGTCACCTTGAAAGCCGACAATAATGGTTTTACATTCTGTTTGGATACGTGGCAACGGTCCAGAAAGTGAGCTGTGTCACGCAGCTATCGGGTCCGTCATGCAACTGTTAGTTGCGTGACATAGCTATCCCCTGTTGCCCTATCCATATAAATACTACGTTTTTTTTATCTTAAAGGGGGGAATTTTTGGAGAGCGTAAAAAAGACAACTGCGGCTAGGTTTTCTGGAGAAACTCTTGTGAGTTATCTTGAGGAAAAACAACCCTTAGAAACGAATTAGATTAAAACAAAAATCATACAAAAAAAGAAAAAAAGGAGAGAAAAGCAAAAGAAAAAAAGATATTGGTTAAAATTTGGTGAACAAAGACTTCTGGGAGCTAGAAATCTTGTTCCTTAAGACGTTCAGATTGTTTACAATCCTCAATCTGAGGGTTAGGCAATTATCTAAACTTTTCTTGGTTTTTTTTAGTTATTAATTCGTTATTATTTATTTTGTTAATGTTCTAGTAATGTGATATTGATTAAACGGTACCCTGCCCATTATTGGATGTTTCCGAGTTATAATAAAACAAGTTTTGATAAAAGGAAAACGTAAAAAGGGTTGTTTGAAAGGTAGTTACGTACCAGAACATTTGCGTCACGCAGCTACTAGTTGCATGACGGAACTGTTTATGTCCAAAATATGGCTATATGGCCCCGACTAGTTACGTGATGGAACTGTTCGTGTTCATGATTTTATATCACTTTTATTTTCTCGTTTAATCTTGTATTTGAAATAGACGATTGATGAATCTGGAAGTTTTTCCCAAGTTATGAACAGCTGTGTCACGCAACTGTTGGATCTGTCACGCGACTGTTCTCCCATAGAACAGCTGCATGACGCGACTGTTCTAGGGTTCCAGGAATAATTTTTATCCTTTTTAAAATAATAATTTTGTACAATTACATAAATATTCAATTCTTTTAAATAATTCGAGAGACAACCAATCGTGGGCAGATTGCAGTTTAATTAAGTAGGTTAATTTATTGTTATGCATGATTTCGGGTTTCTTAGGGTTTTCTTGAATTTAAATTGGGTACAATGTATTTTAGGTTCGATTTATGGCCCGCCTTTAACCATAAGGCAAGAGTGGGTCTTTTGATTACTTTGATTTAACTGCTGTGGGTTGAATGGTTGGTGTGGTTTGATTAATCATGAATGCAATGAGTGAATTTACTTAGGACGATTAAATAATTTTCCGCATAGGAACTCGTTTTGATTTATTCGAGTTGGGTCTGTATAAAATAAATTAGAAATTGTAGGTTAAAAGAGGCCGATTTTTTGGGTATCGGCTTCCAACGGGCCGACGTACCTAATTTCCTTATCCAGAATCACACGTGGTGCGCCTGACTAGTCTTTTAAAATAATTGGCCTTAAATAAACTGGGATTAAATGAAGTCACTTTTAATTGGAAACGGTCCCATTGCCGAAAAAATGGGTGGCGACTCAAAGTGTTTTATAAGATCGATTTATCGGCATCGCATGCAATAAAAAAGTTTTTATCACCATTTGTTAAATAAAGATCACACTTTTCCACAAAACATTTAAATCGAGCGTTTTTCGGGTCGCTCGGGGGCGGTCGACGAAAACAGATTGGCGACTTCACTTGGGATCTGCATCCACTAATCCTCGGTTATTTTTAATAACTAGATGGTTGCAATTAGGAATTGACTCTAAACCTACATTTTCTAATTAAAAGTGATTAGAAAGCCGTTGGAAAATTCTTTAATCATCCGTATGTGCTTACTTGCTTTCTTTTAGGATCTTGCATTCATACCGCATTTCTCTCTTCTCACCACTTTCTACCCATTTTACCCTTCAGTATTTTTGTTAATTTCAAAGGTAGATCCAGCCTAAACCTCGCGTTTTAGGTACATCTACCCAAGAATTAGCAAATGTACCAACCGCAAGCCTAGTACCTTTAAAGGTGCGTCAAAAGGAGTAGGCCCATAAAAAGCCCGAATCCTGTTTGCGGAACCCAGACTTTGTAAACCAAATCGACTAAAGCCCATGCATGTAGTCTAAAAGCCTTAGTTACTTCCCTTAAGGAACACCTGATTCTGTTTGCTGTTATTATGCCGCATTCATTTCCGAGAGTTTATATCGTCAATCTCAAAACCCCCTATTGGTTGTTGAGATTAGACCAAATCCTAGGAAACAGATGTCGGAGTTTGTACCAACAGAATCCGTGTGTGGGAGAGATAAGGTTGGAAGGCATGCATTCCCAACTCCCATTCCCCTGTATGTTGTAAACTGTTCATATGCTGTGACATTCATGCATCATGTAATACTTTTTGTTTCAGCCATGCATTTAAGAGTTAATTTTCAGTATGGACGTCTGACCTTGTTTTTGAAACTGAACCTCAAATTCGTTTTGAATAATATAATGCAATCATTTATAGTGAATTTATACCCAAAAGAAAAGGGAGTTATAAGAGGGTTGCGATTCCTTTGTATTTTCACATTTCTTGCATTATCTGAAAGTAAGTGAGAGATTACAAAATTTGTAACAAAACAAAACGAGATCCTGCTTGGGACCATATGTTCCAAGGTAAAAAGTAAGGATACAAAAATAAAAATGATAATAAAAAATGTTCCGCTTGGAAATCCTTTCACTCCAAGGCAAAAGTTAGGAACTTGAGAGAAAATAGCCGACCGTAAGATCCAAAAGGAACGGTCGACGACAGATAATGCCAGAAATGTTTGAATACAAAATAAGTTATTGCCATGTTATTCACACCGAATTTTGGGTCCAGTCGTTGAAACCGAGATCTTATTTCCCTGCCGATCATTAGCACATTAGAATTGCATTTCTCATTCTATGTGCTGCTATTTCTCATGCATACATGCAGGACCTACTTTAACTCAGGTATTTCTATCTATCAGTCAGAATTGATCCATCCCGGGAAATCGCTTCGAGAGCTTGGCATCGACGCCCTGGTCAACGTTTGGTCAGAGTGTCCCCAATCCCCGAGCCTGCTCCAGTTAGTCCTGTGGTTCGTTCAAGTTCATCGGATTCGGCTTCTGATTCAGATTTGGTAGAAATGGCTGACAACACTGTGAATGAGACTGGTTTCTCTCCAGCCTAGATAAGGACCATTACCGAGATAATAGCTGCTGCTTTCGCCCAAGAAAGGGCACAAAACCAGATTTGTAACACCCACCGACCAATCCCGGAGAACCAGACAGCGGATGCCACAATCGGTGCTGGAGCACCGTCTTATGTCACTTATTAAAACTAGGTCACAAATTAGAAGTGGTTAAATGTGACATCCTACCGAGTCGAGTTGAGTCGAGTTGAACCAAACCCGGTTGGGGTAGAATGGGTTTATTAGTGGACTTACTTGATTGAGAGAAAAAGAGCAAAGTGTAAGGATTAGGATTTAATGGCATTAAAAGAACAAGCTTGGGTATTAAGTTATAGCTTTTTGACAATTGAGGTATCATTTAGTAAGTTTCCATCATTTATCTTGATTTTGTGATGACTTACCCGTAATCATCAGTTCACTTTCCCATTGTTTATCTTTATCGTCATCTTCTTCATCTCCTTCATTTCCTTTATTTCTCCATCCATTTAGGCAACCTCAATTCTCTCCAAGTAAGTAGAATTACTTGCAGCTTATTGTTATTCAGTCTCTACTTGAGTGATATTGTAGATAAGTTATAAGAATTTTGATGTGTATAGGAGAAGGGAGTTCAAAGAGTGTAGAGAAGAGAAGCTAGAACAGAGCTCAAGCTTTTTGGAGTAAAGGTTTGATATCTCTTGATTTTTATTATTGTCTTTGCATGAGAATTTGTGTGGTGTGTTGCTATTGAGACAATATATTGCTTCATGTTGGAGAATGGTAGTGGTGAGAAAACAGGGGAGGTATTGAGTTTATGTTGAAAACAGGGGAGGACTTCATCTTGATTTTGACCCCAGTTAATGATGGAATTAGGAAGTGTCATAGAAGAGTTATTTGTTCCTCTATGTGTTAGCTTTGCATGGGTTTTTGAATCACCCAAATTGGATTTGTATATTGAGAGATATGACCAAAAGAGTGCAGACTGCGCAGGCTGGAAACGCGTCGCGATCTGGTACTGCGTAGGCTGGAAGCACGTCGCGCGCTCGCGACTTTGCACTGCGCGCGCGCGACTTTCACTTCAAACTCACTGACTCTCATTTTGCTCTTCTCGTGCTCGCGACCTTGCAAGACGCGCTCGCGAAGTTGGCCCTTGGCCTGGAAGCGCTCGCGACTTGCGTTGCGCGCTCGCGTAGTTGGCATGAAAACTCACTGTCTCTCATTTGGCACACTACGCGCTCGCGACTCTCAAGTACGCGATCGCGACTTGTGCCTGATAACACACTGTCTCTTATTTTCTGCATCTCGCGCTCGCGACTTCCACAGGCGCGCTCGCGACTTGGCTTTTCCTGCATTTTTGGACTTTCTTTTTCTATGTAATTGGGTTCTTTGCTCAACTTGTATGCATCCAATCATTTCAAAACAAAAAGACAACATTAGAACATGTATCAAAACAACATCCAAGCATGCAAATGATGTGAAATCACATGAACATTATAATTTATGAAGTGATGAACTATTACTATGATGTTGTGTTATACATTTGACATACCAACATTATGCTCCATTGAGGTTAGGTAGAAACCATGTCGATAAGGCCATGTCGCGACATAGGATAGCAGATCTGCGCCTCATACAGTTTGTTACTCCGGCTACAGGCCGTTGAGTGGATATGATTATATGGGCCATAGCAGCCAAGTATACAGTATTCATCCAGTTTATACAGTTTTTCTTATCACCTCGGTTTCGCTATAACCTTATGGAGCCATACAGATATCTGGACATAACATTGCATAAATCATACAGATAAATGAAAGATATCATGATATGTGTGCTTATATGTGCCTTGTGTGCCTACATGATTCTTTATATACAAGTATGTGCTTTATTGTTTCTTTCCTTGTTGAGATATCCACTGAGCTTTATTTGCTCAGCGAGTTACCTGTTTAACTCGCAGGTTTTGAGACTGGTCCGTAGAGGGTCCGTTTACAACTGCTGCCGTTCATCTGTAGAAGACTCGGTCTTCAGGGTAGAAACTCATTTTGTTATTCTTTTTATGCCATGTACAGGGCATACAGTTGGGCCTAATCCATTTGTAACTAGTATCATGTCTTGTAAAGATTATAGACAGTATTAATATAACAGCATCAGTACATTATTCCTATAAGCAATCTCAGCATGATATTAGATTCATTATACATTATGATTTCAGCATGTCAGTTCATTAAGTCAACCAGTTTGTAGCGTCTCGTCTCGGTTTATTCGGGTTTACGGGTGGACCGAGAAGGGATGTTACAAATTTTGGTATCAGAGCCCTAGGTTCAGTTTCCCTGGGCTTGCATTCATAAGTCAGTATAGTGTACATGCCATGACTACCCTGATGAACTAAGCAGTTGTTGTTCTTTTAGGAGGATGTCACAAGAGGGTGAGAGTGAGTCACACGCCTCCAGAGCAGTGGAGGGTGAGGCTCCAGCAGCACCAGGTCAAGAGGCATTATTAAAGCAACTTGCAGATACGTTTCGACAGATTGCAGGGGTGATGCCTCAAGCACCAATAGTAATAGAAAGAGAAAGAAAGCCCCCACTGGAGAAGCTTCGAAAATATGGTGCGAAGGAATTCAGTGCCAGTAAAGATGATAGTCCAGAAATAGCTGAGTATTGGTTAGATGGGACATCGAGAGTTCTGGAACAATTGCAGTGTACACTAGAGGACAAGTTGATTTGTGCCACATCATTGCTAATAGATGAAGCATATACATGGTGGACTACTGTTCAGCAGCGAGTATCAACATAGCAGCGTACATGGCAATTCTTCTTGGACGAATTCAAGAAGAAGTTTATCACAGAGGCTTACCTAGATGCGAGAAGGAAGGACTTCTTGTACCTTCGACAGAACAGACTGTCAGTTTCAGAATATGAAAGAGAATTTACCAGGCTCAGCCGGTATGGTAAGGGGATAGTGGCTACAGAAGCCGAAAGGTGTAAAAAGTTTCAGGAAGGCCTGAATGATGAGATTCAGATGGGAGTGGTAGCTTCCAGATTCAGAGAGTTCTCAGCTTTGGTAGAGGCAGCTCAGGAGATAGAGCGAATTCAGGCCAGTCAGCGTACCAGGCGCCAGCGGACTCAGCAGAGGAGAGACCAAACTCAGAGTGCACCTAGTAGCTATCAGTCAGAAAGTAAGAGATTCAGAGGTGCTAGTAGTTCAGCTGGTTCTAGACCTTCCTTTAGCCAAGGCGCAGCTAGGGGTGCTAACATGCCAGCGGTATCAGTTGTGGCTAGTTCCGCCGGTGGTAGTCGAGGTTCAGGCAGAGGAACTGGTAGAGGCACCAGTAGAGGTGCAGAGACAGCCGGTTATCCTTTTCCACCTTGTGAGCATTGTGGCAGACGGCATGGTGGAGATTGTTGGTTGGTGACTGGTAAATGTTGGCTATGCGGAGCATCAGACCATCAGAAGAAAGACTGTCCTAAGAGGGCAAGAGTTCCTACACAGTTCATAGCAGGCAGAGGTAGAGGTGAGAGCTCTGGAGGGCAGAGACAACAATCAGAGACTGTGGATAGACCCGATACTAGAGGTCCAGCCAGGGTTTATGCTATGCGAACCAGGGAAGAGGAGGAAGCTCCAGATGTAATGGTTGGTGAGTTTTCTCTATGTGGTCATACAGTTTATGCTTTAATTGATCCTGGATCATCACATTCATACATTAGTGTACCTAAACCTTGGGTTAAAGGGTTAGAAGTTGCATATGTGAGTCAGGGTATGGTAGTTACTAATCCACTAGGTGATGTAGTAAAAACCCATACAGTGATCGAAGGATGCCCAATTGTTATACATGGAAAAGAGTTTCCAGGAGATCTGATGGAGTTACCATTTAGAGAATTTGATGTTATTCTGGGTATGGATTGGTTATCCAGACATCAGGCTATAGTTGATTGTGCAAAGAAAAGGGTGTCATTATATACTACAGCAGGGGAAGAGATAATAGTAGTCGGGAAGCGGCGAGATTTTCTGGGTAATGTGATATCAGCCATGGCAGCAAAGAGATTAATTCAGAAGGGTTGTGAAGCATACTTGGTATGTGCATTACAAGCAGAGAAAGAACAGTCAAAAGTGCAAGACATACCAACAGTGTGTGATTATCCAGATGTATTTCCAGAAGAGTTACCAGGATTACCACCAAGGAGGGAAGTGGAGTTTACCATAGATGTCTATCCTGGAGCAGCACCAGTATCAATTGCACCTTACAGAATGGCACCAGCCGAGCTAAAAGAGTTAAAGATTCAGCTGCAGGAGTTATTAGACAAAGGCTTTATCAGACCCAGTGTATCACCTTGGGGAGCACCAGTATTATTTGTAAAGAAGAAAGATGGATCTTTTAGATTGTGCATTGACTACAGACAACTGAACAAACTGACAATCAAGAATAAGTATCCATTGCCTCGCATTGATGATTTGTTTGATCAATTAAAGGGTGCAGGTATGTTTTCTAAAATCGACCTCAGGTCGGGATACCATCAGGTGCGGATAAAGGAAGAAGATATCGCTAAGACTACATTCAGGACCCGATATGGTCACTATGAATTTTTAGTCATGCCATTCGGGCTCACAAATGCACCAGCGGTTTTCATGGACCTCATGAACCGCGTGTTTCATTCATATTTAGATCAGTTTGTGGTGGTGTTCATAGATGACATTTTGGTCTACTCCAGAGACAGGGTTGAACATGATAAACATTTGCGGATCGTACTTCAGACATTGAGGGATAAATAGCTGTATGCCAAGCTCAGTAAGTGTGAGTTTTGGCTGGAAGAAGTTTCTTTCTTAGGACATGTGGTATCATCTGAGGGTATCAGAGTGGATCCTAAGAAGATTGAAGCTATTGTTAATTGGAGACCACCCAGAAATGTTACAGAAGTTCGTAGTTTTCTGGGTTTAGCCGGTTATTACAGAAGGTTCGTAAAGGGATTCTCTATCATTTCATCACCTTTAACAAAATTATTGAAGAAAGCAGTTGTCTTCCAATGGGATGATAGATGTCAGCAGAGTTTTGACACTTTGAAGAAAAAGTTGACTGAAGCACCAGTGTTGACCCAGCCAGTGTCAGGTAAAGACTTTGAGATTTATAGTGATGCCTCTCATATTGGGTTAGGATGTGTACTTATGCAAGAAAGGAAAGTGGTAGCTTATGTCTCCAGACAGTTAAAGCCACATGAATTGAATTATCCAACCCATGATTTAGAACTGGCAGCTATTGTTCTAGCATTCAAAGTATGGCGGCATTATCTGTATGGTGAAAAGTGTCACATTTACACAGATCATCAAAGTTTAAAGTATTTACCAACACAGAAAGATTTGAATTCAAGACAACGGAAGTGGATGCAGATTCTGGCTAATTATGAGTATGTCATTAATTACCATCCGGGCAAAGCTAATGTGGTAGCTGATGCCCTTAGCCGGAAATCATTGTTTGCTTTGAAAGCAATGAGAATTCGCATGGAGTTGCAACAACAGGGAGTGATTTTAGCACAGATGCAAATACAGCCATCTTGGGTTCAGGAAGTTGCAGAAGCACAGAAGAAAGATGCAAAAACAGCACTATGGGTGAAACAAGTACAGGAAGATCATGGTGGGAAATTCAGATTGGATAACAGTGGAGTCTTATTCTATGAAGACAGAGTTGTTGTACCGCAGACAGGAGAGCTTAGACAAAAGATTCTGCATGAAGCTCATAACAGTCCATATACAATGCATCCCGGTAGTACCAAGATGTATCAAGATTTGAAGAAAGGCTATTGGTGGCCGGGCATGAAGAAAGACATCGGAAATGTTGTAACAAGATGTTTAACATGTCAACAAATAAAAGCAGAACATCAATTGCCAACAGGGTTGCTTCATCCAATAACAGTGCCAACATGGAAATGGGATCAGATCACGATGGATTTTGTTATTGGCTTACCTCAGACGCAGCGGAAGCATGATGCAGTATGGGTGATTGTGGACAGATTAACTAAATCTGCACACTTTTTACCAGTTAGGATGGACTATTCTCTAGACAAGTTAGCAGAAATTTATGTTAGAGAGATAGTTCGACTACATGGAGTTCCATCATCCATTATATCTGATCGTGATCCAAGGTTTACATCGAAGTTTTGGGGTAAACTGCAGGAAGCATTAGGAACGAAATTGCATTTCAGCACTGCATTTCATCCTCAAACAGATGGCCAATCAGAGAGAGTCATACAGATCCTAGAAGACATGATGAGAGCATGTGTCATAGAATTTGAAGGCAGTTGGGACAGATATGTACCTCTCATGGAATTTGCCTACAACAACAGCTATCAATCGAGCATTAAAATGGCACCATATGAAGCATTGTATGGTAGACAATGCAGGACACCTGTGTGTTGGACAGAACTTAGTGAGAAGAAGATTTTGGGTCCAGATTTGGTTAGAGAAACTGAAGAGAAAGTGGAGATCATCAGAAAACGGCTGAAAGAAGCAAGTGATCGACAGAAGTCTTATGCTGATTTAAAGAGAAAGGATATTGAGTACTCGGTCGGTGATAAAGTCTTTCTGAAAGTTTCACCATGGAAAAAGATCCTAAGGTTTGGACGAAAGGGTAAGCTTAGCCCTAGGTTCATTGGTCCATACGAGATTGTTGAACGTGTCGGACCATTAGCCTATCGCCTAGCATTACCTTCAACCTTAGATCGGATTCATAATGTCTTTCACGTATCAATGTTAAGGAGATACAGATCAGACCCATCACATGTGTTATCAGCAGAAGAGATTGACATTCAGCCGGATCTCACTTATGAAGAAGAACCAGTTCAGATCCTAGCAAGAGAAATGAAAGAATTGCGGAACAAGAAAATAGCATTGGTAAAAGTTCTTTGGAGGAATCATAAGACAGAAGAAGCAACTTGGGAATCTGAAGAAACCATGCGACAACAGTATCCGCAGTTGTTCACAACAGGTAAACTTCGAGACGAAGTTTTTATTTAGGAGGGGAGAATTGTGACATCCTACCGAGTCGAGTTGAGTCGAGTTGAACCAAACCCGGTTGGGGTAGAATGGGTTTATTAGTGGACTTACTTGATTGAGAGAAAAAGAGCAAAGTGTAAGGATTAGGATTTAATGGCATTAAAAGAACAAGCTTGGGTATTAAGTTATAGCTTTTTGACAATTGAGGTATCATTTAGTAAGTTTCCATCATTTATCTTGATTTTGTGATGACTTACCCGTAATCATCAGTTCACTTTCCCATTGTTTATCTTTATCGTCATCTTCTTCATCTCCTTCATTTCCTTTATTTCTCCATCCATTTAGGCAACCTCAATTCTCTCCAAGTAAGTAGAATTACTTGCAGCTTATTGTTATTCAGTCTCTACTTGAGTGATATTGTAGATAAGTTATAAGAATTTTGATGTGTATAGGAGAAGGGAGTTCAAAGAGTGTAGAGAAGAGAAGCTAGAACAGAGCTCAAGCTTTTTGGAGTAAAGGTTTGATATCTCTTGATTTTTATTATTGTCTTTGCATGAGAATTTGTGTGGTGTGTTGCTATTGAGACAATATATTGCTTCATGTTGGAGAATGGTAGTGGTGAGAAAACAGGGGAGGTATTGAGTTTATGTTGAAAACAGGGGAGGACTTCATCTTGATTTTGACCCCAGTTAATGATGGAATTAGGAAGTGTCATAGAAGAGTTATTTGTTCCTCTATGTGTTAGCTTTGCATGGGTTTTTGAATCACCCAAATTGGATTTGTATATTGAGAGATATGACCAAAAGAGTGCAGACTGCGCAGGCTGGAAACGCGTCGCGATCTGGTACTGCGTAGGCTGGAAGCACGTCGCGCGCTCGCGACTTTGCACTGCGCGCGCGCGACTTTCACTTCAAACTCACTGACTCTCATTTTGCTCTTCTCGCGCTCGCGACCTTGCAAGACGCACTCGCGAAGTTGGCCCTTGGCCTGGAAGCGCTCGCGACTTGCGTTGCGCGCTCGCGTAGTTGGCATGAAAACTCACTGTCTCTCATTTGGCACACTACGCGCTCGCGACTCTCAAGTACGCGATCGCGACTTGTGCCTGATAACACACTGTCTCTTATTTTCTGCATCTCGCGCTCGCGACTTCCACAGGCGCGCTCGCGACTTGGCTTTTCCTGCATTTTTGGACTTTCTTTTTCTATGTAATTGGGTTCTTTGCTCAACTTGTATGCATCCAATCATTTCAAAACAAAAAGACAACATTAGAACATGTATCAAAACAACATCCAAGCATGCAAATGATGTGAAATCACATGAACATTATAATTTATGAAGTGATGAACTATTACTATGATGTTGTGTTATACATTTGACATACCAACATTATGCTCCATTGAGGTTAGGTAGAAACCATGTCGATAAGGCCATGTCGCGACATAGGATAGCAGATCTACGCCTCATACAGTTTGTTACTCCGGCTACAGGCCGTTGAGTGGATATGATTATATGGGCCATAGCAGCCAAGTATACAGTATTCATCCAGTTTATACAGTTTTTCTTATCACCTCGGTTTCGCTATAACCTTATGGAGCCATACAGATATCTGGACATAACATTGCATAAATCATACAGATAAATGAAAGATATCATGATATGTGTGCTTATATGTGCCTTGTGTGCCTACATGATTCTTTATATACAAGTATGTGCTTTATTGTTTCTTTCCTTGTTGAGATATCCACTGAGCTTTATTTGCTCAGCGAGTTACCTGTTTAACTCGCAGGTTTTGAGACTGGTCTGTAGAGGGTCCGTTTACAACTGCTGCCGTTCATCTGTAGAAGACTCGGTCTTCAGGGTAGAAACTCATTTTGTTATTCTTTTTATGGCATGTGCAGGGCATACAGTTGGGCCCAATCCATTTGTAACTAGTATCATGTCTTGTAAAGATTATAGACAGTATTAATATAACAGCATCAGTACATTATTCCTATAAGCAATCTCAGCATGATATTAGATTCATTATACATTATGATTTCAGCATGTCAGTTCATTAAGTCAACCAGTTTGTAGCGTCTCATCTCGGTTTATTCGGGTTTACGGGTGGACCGAGAAGGGATGTTACATTAAATTTTCATAAGGAGGCAAGTAATTAACATTTTGTTTTTTTTTTTTTTTTTTGTTTTTACAAAAATAATGTTTAAGGAAATTCCTACAAAAATTTCGCAAGAGTTTCCCCTAAAAATTAACTTGCCACACAAAGAAAATATACACACTTCCAATTTTCTCCAAACCCCCAAAACTCCAATTCAACACAACATACCACAAGCACTTCTAAATATCCATCAACATACTCATAATATTCTAAATACATTCTTTTCAAGGAATCTATAATCATCATACACCAAAAATATAAAAAGATGTTATTTCCTTAAATAATCATAACTCTTAATACATTATAAACTTATTATATCCAACCTTCACAACACAATATTTATATACATGCCAAAATCACCATTTACAAAATATCCTACCCAAAATGTGATATCTACTCTGATGCTACTCCTCTAGTCTTGAAGAACACCCTCCGCTCCTAACCTGCGCGTGATAAAAATCAACGCGCTGAGTGGAAGACTCAGTGATGCTAAATAACTAACAATTTAATTAGCAAGAATAGCCAAAGCAAAACTTAAATTACTCAACTATATAAATACCGAAATCGCATTCATTTAATTCAAATACTTTGAAAGCAATGAGAAGATTATAAATACAAATATGTCTTCATTCTTTTATAGCAACAATAAAATTTCATTTTTCATTAAGGCTCGTACTCATGCAGAATGAACATAAGCAGATTTGATCGTGGCCTATATTAGCGCCACCCCTATCACATATTTGTGGCCTATGAAAGCACCACCGTGGCCTATGAAAGCACCACCCCCATCACACAATCGTGGCCTATGAAAGCACCACCGTGGCCTATGAAAGCACCACCCCCATCACACAATCGTGGCCTATGAAAGCACCACCGTGGCCTATGAAAGCACCACCCCATCACACAAATAAGCGCGTCCGCCTATTTATAAGGGCAGGGCTGATAACCCTAGCATATGATCATAGCTTCACAATAAGAAAATCCATCTCATCATACCACGTCTCAATCATGCATAGTAGAGCCCAAATCAAAATCATTCTTTCACAAAAGCAATAATTCTAAATCAAAACCTCTTCATTTAATAATACTCATCAGTTCAAAATTTTTCCTCAAAACACTATAGATATATATATACTTAATATAGTATCAAAGTACATAAATCAAGAACTTTGCAGCATTTTCATAAACTTGACCTTTGCTGGGTTTTTAACACATAATTTGAGTTATGGGCCTCCAAATTAAATGAAATCAGATTCATTAGAAAGCTAAGACAAAATTATACAAATTTTGAGAAGGGACCACAGCCCAGATCAAACAGGAAGATAGCAAACAAAAGCTCAGAACACAGACCAACAGATCAGACCTGATTTAGCAGAACCAAGTCCAATGTTTCTTGAATTCCTACTTCAACAAACACTCCAATTAAACCAATCCAGAACGAGAGAATTTTCAAGACACAGGGAAACAACCTTTTTGAAGAACTCAGAACCTAATCTTGTCATTATAGTGGTCAAAATGGGCACTCAATTTAGTAATGCATGTGGCCCGACACAACAGAGTCAGTTTGGGTGTTTCAGCCATAAGTTGAGTTATGTATCTCCAATTTGGACAAAAGAGGATGGGTTGGAAAGATAAGAAGTAAATATATAACTTTTATGAAGAACATAAGACATTATTTTGCCATTTGAGTGGTCAAAATGGACAATAATTTCGGATAGACAGGTAAGACATCATAACAGAACCAGTTTTGGTATTTAAATCATAAGTTGAGCTACAAGTATTGGAATTCGACATAAGAATATGTTTTGGAAAGCTGAGAAATAGAGCTACAACTTTCATGAAGAAGTCAGAAACAAATGGGAAGTATAAAGGGGTCGAAAATGAGTTCCAATCCCACGTTAGAACATATCTCACATTAAAATTCAGCAATTTAACCAAAACATACAAAGTTCCCAAAATATATTCAAAACCCTAACCATGTAAAAACAACTTAAACAAGTGAAAGTATTATTGCACTAACCTTATTAACAAGCTTGAAAAAGCTTGGAAAGCCTTACTCCTTGGCTTTCTCTTTACCCTTTGAGGATGGTTCTCCAACCTCTTCAAAGCATGAAAAATCAACATTAAAAGCAAAACTTGACAAAAGAAATAGTTGGAGCATGATTTAATGCAGCAATAACATGTCTAAACCATGAATTCTACTTAACAATTCACAAAACTCAAAAACCACAACTTACTTGCTTCAATGGTAACTTCACTTCTCTTTGCTTTTAATCACCAATCTCAACTTCTACTACTTAATTCTTAAGAATTAAGTCCTATTCTATGGTTTAATTAGGTAGTTTGGAGGTAAATTTGGAGGTAAGAAAATGAAGAAAATGAAAGAAGAAGGAAGAAGGTGGAAAGGGCATGGAGAAGAGAAGAGAAGAAAGAAAACAAATGTTGTGGTGTTACTTTAAGGTGCCAAAGTCAAATTTGACTTCCAAATTTCATGCCAAATGTGTGGCTAAGATCAAGTCCTAAGTAATCTCATCCAATGGCTCTAAATATTCCTCAAATAATTCTCTTCTACTTCTTATTTAACTCCACCAATTAATTAAATTAACTCCACTAAAATAATTCCTCATTTATTTCTTAATAGACCACACTAGAAATATTATGCATTTAATACATAAACTCTCCAATAATATTAATTAAATATTTTCTACCTGCCTAAATCATGCAAACATGCTCCAAAAATAGTAAATAAAATATTAAATAGGCATAGTAATTTTTTCGGACTAAAATAATACCAGTCCCGAACCGATGGTACTATTCATAGACCGGTAAATCACTATTACCAACACTAAAAGAAAATCAGTCTGTTACAAGATTCCTCCTGCTTCAAGCAACCAGCCTATGGTTGAGAAAAGGGAAATTCCAGAGCCCACTTCAGATAATCAAGCCTCTGCTGGTAATGCTGTTCCAATTGAGAATGATCTGGCTAAGCAATTTGCAGAGTTGAAGGATAAAGTGGAGAAAATGTCTGTTGCAAAAGAAAAGGACCCTGTCTCCAATTTCCATGTAGCTGAATATGTCTTGCATCCAACCAGTTCCACTTCATTCAAGACTTTCAAGCATACCTTGTTTGAAGGAGACAATGACCCGCGATACCATCTGTCTGAGTTCCTCCGGGTCTCCCAAATGAATCGATATAACGAGGAAGATGTCTTACGAGCATTTCCTCAGACACTGCACAGGAGTTACAGGAGATGGTATGATGGCTTGGATCTAGAGACATAGAGAAATTGGGTCAAGCTACAGACTGCTTTTCTCAAGCACTTCAAGACGGATGACAGTGATGAGTTCGGCCTGCGTGACTTGGAGAGTTTAAGGCAGGAAAAGGATGAAAGTTTCTCAGATTATTACAGGAGGTGGAGAACAAAACTGTTCATGGTCCAGACAAGGCCAAAGGAATAGGAGTTGATCAGGATTTTCAGTCGAAGCCTCCTACCTTTCTTCAAGGAGAGGATGCTGGCCCAACCTCTCACAGATTTTTCTCTAGTTCAGAGGGCTGGATTGAATATCGAAGAGCTGTACAAGGATGAAAAGAAGAAAAATCGAGGGTTTGGTAACTACCGGTCCTCCTACACTGATAGAAATGTTGGGAATAGTGCTACAAACTAGTCAGGAAATAGTAATACGGTTGGAGCTGTCAACGAGAAAGTAAGAAGGGAGTTCAGTGACTTGGGCAGACCTTTAAGCACGGTCATGAGATCTTGTATCAAAAATGGCGTGCTGTCTAAATTACCAGTTAATCCAGCTAAGCCTGTTCGGGGTAGATTTATGGATCGGGAATGCGAGTATCATTAGTGCAAGGGTCATGCTACTGATTACTGCTTTAAGTTGAGGCATGATATACATGATCTAATAGACAGTGGAAAGATTACCAAACCTTCTGAAAGGAATAAGCCGAGCACAAAGAATAACCCATTGCCACAATACCAGTACAACTATCCACCCCACAAGTCTCAAACGGGTGGGTCGGTTAATGCAATTGGGAGTGGTCTGCCGGAAGAGCTGGTGTTGGCAGAAGCCGAATGGGAGGAAAGGATGTGCGCCATGTTGAACATCTGGGATGATTGCAGCAGTGAGGAGGAAGAAGAAAAGAGGCCTGTGAAGATTGAAATTGAGAAGAGCATCACAGTTAAGATGGGTGAAGTACCAGAAAGCGAAGATGAGCAGATTCAGCTGGCAATTCAACAAAGTTTGGCTGATCAAGCAGACCAATGGTACTATAGCAGTGATGAGGATGTAAATGAAGTTGACATCCAGAGCTTAACCCAAAGTGGTCGTGTGTATAATCCAGACAATAATGCTCAGTCTAAAGGAAAAGGAGTTGCCACCGATGGGATGGGAAAGAAAGCATCAGACAAGGGTGAAGAACAGCCCAAGGAAAAGAAGAAGGAAGATGAAGTGGGAAAGGTACAAAGGAAGACTATTGAAGTGGGTGAGAGTAGTCAAAACAAAATACCAAGCGGCGTAACAGCAAATTCAGTGTTGAGTCAGCTACAGAGGACTAAGGCTGATATTTCACTGTGGGATTTACTGATAGCCTCAAAGGAGCACAGTGAATCTTTGTTAGAGGCCATGACATTTGTTAGGGTCCCTGCCAGAATCCAGAGCGTAGATATGATCAATGTGTTACAATGCAGGATTGGTGAGATCACCTTCTTTGACTCCGATCTTCCTCCGGAAGGTAGGAACCACTTCAAGCCTTTGTACATCCAAGTTGCTGTTAATGGGCGAGAAACCCGCAATGTGATGGTGGATAACGGGTCGGCCTTGTGTGTGTGCCCACTGAAAATGCTGTCTAAATTCAAGATTGAGGAGTCGGAACTTAAGCCGTCTAACATGGTAGTTAAAGCCTATGACAACACCATGCGTAATGCTAGGGGGACTTTCAGGGCAAAGATTTCGACGGGGACTATAGAGAGTTGGGTAGATATAGTCGTCTTGGATATTTTGGCCAATTATGCTCTACTGTTGGGAAGGCCATGGCTCCATCCTCTGGGTGCAATCCCTTCCACATTGCACAGAGAAGTTAAGGTTCCCTAGGGCACTGATGTGGTAACTATCAATGCACAAGAAGATTTAAATGTGGCCACTATAGAAGGTTTGGAGGTGACAATACCTTTATCTGGTTTTCAGGTGGCCTTGATTGATGATGCTGTGATCAGTGAAAATAAAAGTGCAGTCAACAGGATGAGCCCTTTTTCTCGTAAAATGATGAAAAAGATGCAATGGCAATATGGTAAGGGACTAGGCCGAGATTTACAAGGAAGGTTTGAACCTGTGTCATCATCACATGGACAGCAAGGTCGACGTGGGCTGGGGTATTCAGAGAGTAGAAAAAAGGAGCAATATGAAGTCCAGTTTTCGATAAAAGAGCCAGGACTGAATAAGATCTTTTTTATCCCAGAGGCTTCAGGGGAATTTCAGAGTAGAAGAAAGACCTATCTTGGCCTTGAGATCTTCATGACAGATTTTGATGAGCAGCTGATCAAATCTCTTTAGCCTTCCTTCGAACAGTTGGTAGAAGGTACACAGTTCATGGTTGGTATGGTTCAAACGGGCAGTGCACAGAATGGTCACAGAAGATACCTGAGTTTGAAGATTTCCTGGGGATTGGGGACAAAGCTTCAAGAATGGTGCAGGAGCAAAATGCTAAGGCAAGGATCCTCCAGTCGATACTAGCAGCTGAAGATGCTGAAGAAGCAGAGAGGAAGGTGATGAAGATGACAGAGCATGAAGAGGAGAAAGAAAAAGCTGCCCCAGAAGCAAAGGAAGCTCCAGATGCCGATGAAGTGATTCAAGCTATAAAGGACAGCTGCGATGAATGTATTGAACAAGTTATTAATCCTGTTTTTTGCTTTTCTGATTATTGTTTTGAGAACGATTTGGATGGATTCCCTTTATTATTTCAATCAATGGAAGTGAATTTTGACTACTTGTTTTCTTGTTTTCCTAATTGTCACGTTCATGGCATTGATTATACCATGCGCATATTTGACATAAATGCATTGCATAATTTTGCATTTAACCTAAGCACCACTGAAGATCCCAAAATAATCGAAATCGGATCGGACTTTAAGCCTGAACTTAGACAGGATCTCCAAGAATGTCTTAAGAGGAATTCACAGGTATTTGCCTGGAGCTATGCCGACATGCCAGGAATTGACAGGTCAATCGCAGAACACTTCATTCCTACTGACCCGAGTATTAAACCAGTAAAGCAAAAGAGGAGGCGGGTCAGACCAGAGTGGCAACACAAGATCAAGGCTGAGGTCCAGAAGCGGTTAGATGCAGGATTCCTAGAGGTAGTACATTATCCTGAGTGGCTGGCCAACATAGTCCCTGTGCTGAAGAAGGATGGGAGAATAAGAGTCTGTGTTGACTACAGGGATCTAAACAAAGCCTCGCCCAAAGATGACTTCCCACTTCCACACATAGATGTTTTGATCGACAGCGCTGCTGGAATGGGATGTTATTCTATCATGGATGGATTCTCTGGATACAACCAAATCTTGATGGCCTTAGTTGACAAGCATAAGACTGCCTTCACTACAGACTTTGGGACTTTTTGCTATAGGGTGATGCCATTTGGATTGAAGAACACCGGGGCAACATATCAGAGAATGGCTACAACATTATTTCATGACATGATCCATAAAGGATTGGAGGTATATGTGGATGATATGGTGATCATGACGAGAACACAGGAAGAACACACGGAGATGTTAGAAAAGTTCTTCGCACGGGTTAAGCAGTACAACTTAAGACTCAATCCCAAAAATTGTGTATTCGGAGTAACGAAAGGGAAACTGTTAGGTTTTGTTGTAGGACCTAACGGGATTGAGGTTGACCCGGACAAAATAAAAGCCATTCAGGATATGGAATCGCCAAGAACAAAACGTCAGGTGAGAAGCTTCTTGGGAAAAATCCAATATATCAGTAGATTTATCTCTAGGTTATCCATCACATGTGCTCCGATCTTCAAGCTACTTAAGAAGAATCAACCAGCTAGATGGAACGAGGACTGCCAGAAGGCCTTTGATCACATAAATAAGTATTTGATGAATCCACCAGTATTGAGTTTGCCTAGACCGGGAGAGCCTCTGATCCTGTACTTGTCTATAGAGGATACGGGAGTTGGAGCAATGTTGGCACAGTCGGGCACTGCTGGAGTAGAAAAGGCCATTTATTACATCAGCAAGAAATTACTGCCTATCGAGGAGACGTATAATTTGGTGGAGAAAACGTGTATGGCAGTAGTGTGGTCGATAAAGAAATTGAGGCCTTACTTTGATTCCTTCAGGGTCACTTTCGTTTCTAAAATTGATCCTATGAAGTATCTTCAGAGAACACCTACTCTAGAAGGACGACTATCCAAATGGCTAATACAGATGTCCAGTGTGGATGTAGAGTTTGTCACGAAGAAGACGGTCAAAGGTCGGGTTGTGGCAGAGTTCCTGGCTGAGAATCCCGTTGTAGATGATGAATCATGGGAATTGGAATTTCCAGATGAACATTTATTGTGTGTTGAAACAGGGGTTTGGAAATTGTACTTCGACGGGTCAGCCAATAGAAACGGAGCCGGAGCTGGTATTGTGATAGAATCACCTAATGGCGAGGTCACAACAATGTGCAAAAGGTTGTTATTCCCAGTCACCAACAATATGGCCGAATATGAAGCATGTATCATGGGAATAGAGGCTCTTCTTGCATTAGGTGCTAAAGAAGTCGAGGTAATAGGGGATTCACTGTTGGTTATTGTGAACCCCTACCCCGACAACATAGGCATATGAATGCATGTGACTAAGGGCAGAAATGCATGTGAATGTATGAGTCGCCACCTTGTTTAATTATTTTAGGGTAAACTAGGAAAAAACCCTAAGTAACTCCAATTTTAATTAACCTAGTTACTAGATTAATTATCCCAATGTCTAAGGCATGGTCTACGAAACCGAGGTGGATCCCGAGACTATGTCATGCTGATGAACTAACCTATGAATGAATGCTTTGCAAGGAAGATGATGTAATTGGACCAATGAAAATGTTTATGTGATTTCGACTTGCCGCTCGGGGTTAAATCCCAAACGTGCCTACGTACTTCCGTTAGAATGGAAGATCAAAGTCAACGTACTTCGATAGGCCTTTTTAAAAGGGCTTTGAATGGGTATGCTTAATGCATGAGTGTGTGTATGCTTTGTGCATTTTGTTTAGGCATTTTGCCAAAAAGGTTGGTTTGATTTGTTGAGGCGTTTGTTGCCAAAAGGAAGTGTTTGATTGGGCTTATTGTTGCCAAAAAAAAAGAAGTGTTTGATTGGGCTTATTGTTGCCAAAAATGGATTAAGGCTTTTAGCCAAAGAGTTTTGTGATTTAGGCAATTTGTTTGCCAAAAGATTGGTTTATTTAAAGGCTTTTAGCCGAAAATGTGTAGATTTGAAGGCTTCTAGCCAAAAGTGTTGATTTAGGCAATTTATTTTCCAAAAGATGTTGATTGGGCGATTATCGCCAAAATTGATTGATTTACGGCAATTTATTTGCCAAAAGATTGATTAATTCAAGGCGTCTTGCCAAAAATTGATGTGTAATTTAAGCAATTTGTTGCCAAAATGATTGATTAAACTGTAGGCAATTTGTTGCCGAAAATGTGATTGATTATGGCTTCTAGCCACAATTATTGATTAATTGGACTTAAGCCGGACTGTTCGAAATAAGGGCAATTAAATCGTAGTTATTAATTAACTAGGCTTTTTAGCCAATATTGTCAGATTTAGCATTAATACCACGATTATTAATTAACCGGGTATTTAAGCTTAATCATATTTGATTGAGGCAGTTTATTTGCCTAATTGATGACATGAATGCGTTTATGCAGTTGTAGAGTTATTAGGAGTAGAAGAGAAATATGCATGAAGTGCTAAAATTAAATGAGCAGAGTTTTGTTTATTTACCTGAGTTAACCGACGACCGCTTCTTAGCTTCAGCTTGAAAAACTCCAGATTAAGCTCCTCGTTTGGGGAATATTAATTTAGAATTAATTTAATTTAAGTGGCCAAATATCAAAGCAAGAAAGCAATAAAAGCTAAATTAAAAATGCAGAAAAGCAGTAAAAGAATCACAAGGAGCGTAGGGGAGAAGGAGCGTCCGTCAACACAGACTGAGTGAGTCAAAACGGAGTGCCGGGGCTGCTTTTATAGGCAAAAAGCGCACTGTTCGGCGGCCGGAGCCGCCCGGTCCTCCGTGTCCGGCGGCATGGTCCGCCGGAGGCCAGCGGTCGGGGCAGCTGGAGGCCTGCCGGCGGCCGGGGCCGTAGGGGCCGGCGGCCGGAGCCACCGGGGCCGGCGGGTTTGGTAATTTTTCGTTCCGGAGACTTTTTTGGGAGTTCCGGACCTCCAAAAAATATTCCAGGACCAGTTCCGCGATCCTCGCGACGTCTTGGACGTTTTAATTACCATATTGGCATACTTCCGGTAAATTTCCAAAATGGCCTCCGGTCCGGCCGGACTATTTGCAGTCTGGGAAAACAAGCTTTTGAGCATCAAAATTTGAGTATTCACAGTTGCCCCCCATTGGCTATCATAAAAATGATTTATGAGAGCCAGTGGCTGTCTGAAGGAGCAAATTTTGAGGATGGGCAGAGGAGGAAACCCTGCCGTTGGTTTTTTTTCTTTTTTTTTTTTTTTTTTTTTTTTTTTTTTTTTTGAAATGAAATGATCAAATGCATGGATTTATGTTTGCAACTTAAAGATGTTTTTGCCTCTTTGAGGACTTAAAAAAAAATTTTGCCTCTTAGAGGACTTGAAAAAAAGGTTTTCCCCTTAATGAGGGCTTGAAAAGAGATTTTGCCTCTTAGAGGACTTGGAAAGATGTTTTGCCTCTTAGAGGACTTGACAAGAGATTTTGCCTCTTAGAGGACTTGATAAGAGATTTTGCCTCTTAGAGGACTTGAAAAGATGTTTTGCCTCTTAATGAGGGCTTGAAAAGAGATTCGTTTTATTTTTGTTTTTGTCTTTGAGAATCAAGGGTCCACCTAAAGTCGAAATGATCAAATGGCTTAGTTTTGGATGAAAAATGGTTGGTTATTAGTTAGGGTTTCACCCTAGGTTTTATGTAAAAAAAAAGGTTAACCATTAACCGGGTTTTACCCTGGGTTTGTGTAAAAGAGATTGACGATGGTTGGGTTTCACCTTGGGTTGTGTATGTTTTTTCTTATAACACTTGCCCCTGAATCCGACTTGGAGGATGTTGCCCCCTGCTTTGAGAGAATTGATGCCCTTATTAGCTGAAATAGAATTTCTTCTTAATGAAAGACTAAAAATTCCGTGATTACTTCTGTGATGGGAGAATGGTGAAGGTTCTTATCACTTCTTGCCCCCAGAATGGTGCTGACCATGGAATACTTCAAAACATTGGTGTTGAACTTGTCCAATCGATTGAGGAATCAAAGAGAACAAGGCCACTTATATGACTCGAGGAAACGGACAATGTGGATGACATCGCTCGTCTGAAGGGATCGAAGAAACGATGGTCCGAGTGGAGACGAGGTAGTAAAGAATTACCTCTCAACGATTATGTTTGACATTACCTCTCAACGATTATGTTTGACATTTTTAGGGTTGTTTTGGAAACCCCGGGGATTGAATTGACATTTTCCTCTCTCTCTTTTTTCGAGGAATGACTCAAAGAGTGACGCTTTCAAAACGAACTTTTGAGAATGATTCGAGTTTTGTGACTCGTTGTGGAGTGACCACTGGTGATGGAGACTTGATTTTAGAGACTCATTGGAGACTCGATTTAGAGACTCAAATTTTTCTTATAGTGAATTTTGATTTGAAGGAACTCAGTGATTCTTGGGAAAAATGATTTATATACTCCCAAGGAGACCTTTGAAAGGGATTTTTTTTTCTATTTTAAGGACATACTTTGCTGTTTATCCTACGAAAAATGGACTCTCTAAAAGAATTCATGAAAGCACTTTTTTTTCTTTTTTTTTTTTTTTTTTTTTAACTTTTGCCTAGTAGCCGCCCTTTCGGGTTTTTGACTCTAGCAGGCTCTTTGCCCTAACTTTTGCCTAGACCGCCCTTTCGGGTTTTCGACTCTAGCGGGCTCAATTCTTGCCTAAAGCCGTCCTTTCGGGTTTTCAACTCCAGCTTTTATTTTTCTTTTCTTTTTTTTATTTTATTGTTTCTTCTCTTTTTTTTTATTTTTTATTTTTTATATTGGCAAAGAGAAAATGCTATTTATGATGCAAATTTATGTTTGTGACCGCGCCTTTGCGGTTGCCTACGTATCTCCAAGAACTCTTCGGGGGATGGGGAGAATCAGGTCTTTTGTAGTTCCTTTCGGGATGCGAACTTCGTGCTCGGCTGGTGCGGAATTCATCTCCGACTTGATGTTAGTACGGAATTCCTTTCCATCTTGGTGCGGAATTTATTTCCAACTTGCTGTTGGGGCAAAATTCAATCCCGACTTAATGCTGATTATGGAATTCATTTCCGATTTGATTTCTTCGGGATTCCTTCACGGCTTGATACTAATACAGAATTCATTTCTGACTTGATTTCTTCGCGGGATTTCTTCCCGGCTTGATGTCTTTGCGGGATTCCTTCCCGACTGGATGTCTTTGAGGGATTCCTTCCCGACTTGATGTCGATGCAGAATTCGTTTCTGACTTGATTTCTTCGCGGATTCCTTCCTGGCTTGATGTCTTTGCGGGATTCCTTCCCGACTTGATGTCTTTACGGGATTCATTCCCGTCTTTGATGATGTTGAATCAACTTATTGACTCGAGCTCGTATGATAGTGATGACCCTAGGCGAATCTGACTTTGTTGTTGTAGTGGTTTTACCACTGGTTGACTGAAATATGACTTGTATTCATCATAAAGAGTTTTGAATACTCACGTTGTGGTGGTAACTTGAGTGGCTTGAGTGTTGAAGAAGCTTTTATGCTTTGAGTTTGTGGCTTCGCCATGTTTGAATTCTTGAGGTTAATTTGATTCCTTTTCTTGAACTTTATCTTCCTCTGAATTTGAAACTTATTTCCTCAATGGTTCTCCTCTCCATAAGGAATTTTGAGGAGACTCTTCCTTTTCCTTGTTTTGAGAAATGATCCTTGTTTATAAGGACACTTGTACTTGTGCCATGCTTGGCGTTTGATTTTCAAAGGTGTTTGTTGTCATCCAATTTGTGGAAATGACTGCTTCTTTTAACTTGCTTTTTCAAAATGTGAGCAGCCGCTTGGTCTTTGTCCTTATGGCTGAAATGATTTGTCATCTACCCTTGATGGGCTTGAATTTAACGGAGAGCTTGCAGTTGACCCGTTTTTTGACAACTTGATTTCCTGTAGCTTTGTCCTTGATTTCTTTCTTTTGTGCAGAAGTTCCTTTTGACCCATTTTTTTCTTTTGCTTGTTTGCTTCCTTTTGACCAGGGGTTCCTTTTGTCCCGTTTTTCCTTTTTGCTTGCTTAGAAGCAGCCTCTCCATAAAGAATTTCGAGGCAACTTGATTCTGAGATGACTTGAGTAGTGTATGGATAGCATTGCGACTTCGTGCAGACCCAACCCAATTCCAAACATAACTTCTTTATTCTGTCGCTTTTAAGCTCAAAATTCAGACACCTCTCTGTCGGAGCATCTTCCATTCCTGGGTTTTCAGAGAAACCATTCTGGCCCTAACCCCTTCAATCGGCTTTGCCTCGGTACTGTTTGAAGTCTTGCGTACCCTTTGCTGGATCCTTTCCATGATTACCCTTCAAAACTTCACCTTTGATGGTGCTTCTTAGGATGCCCCCAGCTTTGATTGATGCAGAGCAAATGAAAGGATGAATGCATTTTTCTTTGCCAATTTTTATTATCTTTTTTTGTCATCATTTTTTTTTCAATTTTTTCGATTTTTCTTGCTTTCACAAGAAAGGATAGGGAGAGAGTATAAACATGATTGGAACGTAAACTGATCACTTTTTATTGATAAGACAAAATTTGTGTACAAAAGACACTTAGATTTACAAATGAAAACTTGAATGGAAATGAAAATGAAAAGAAAAACGAGACCCTAAAAGATAGACTCTGGGTGGACTGTGATGGACTAGGATGGGATTGACTATAGTGACTTTGTTCTTCTCGATGCTTAAATCGATCAGACAGGTTGTTGTTGGTCTTGAACAATTCCTTTGTTCTTTTGGAGGTTTGATCTCAACCTTCTCAAACACAAACTTCATTCATTTCTAAGAAAAGTTCGAAAGGATCGAAAGATTCTTGTTCAGCAATTTTTTTTGCATTAATCCCATGGTTAGGCAAGGGATTGGTTGATATTCAGCTTGCTCTTGGGGATGATGGACCCATTGTCAACCAGGTCTTGTAGGCGGTTTTTCAAAGTCCAGCATGATTCTGCTTCTTGTATGAGTCTTCTTTGAGTTGACCCAACTGGATTAAGTCTTCCACCTTAGTTGCAGTCGCAATGAGCGATTGGAACGTAGGCAAGTACTGTGTTTGAAGTTGTGACTGGTAGACAGGCAGTAAATTCTTGATTATTATGTCAACTTGTTCCTGTTCAGAGGGTCGGTTGATCATTTGAGCAGCTTTGGCTCTCCACCTCGAAAGGAATGAGGAGAAGGGCTCATTGTTCTTTCGTTTAGTGGTTTCCAGCTCCCTCCGGGTAACATCCACTTCGATATTATAATGGTACTGCGTGTTGAAAGCATTGCATATGTCCTCCCAATTCTTCATTTTGGAACGATCCAAGCTCACAAACCATCTTAATGCAGCACCAGTCAAGGATTGCTGAAACAACTGAGCAAGGAGCTTGCTGTTCAGGCCAAACGGGTTGAGGGCACCCACATACATTTTCAGGTGCATTTTGGGACAAGTGGTTCCGTCAAACTTGTCCATGTTAGGCATCTTGAATTTTGTAGGTAATCTTGCTTCGGGGAACAAGGACAAGGAGTCCATGTCCACCACTTCCTTGTGTGACTTGAGGGCAGTAATAGACTTTTCCAACAATTCCAGCTTCTCTCTCATTTTTTGAGCTTCCAGCTCAGAAGCAGTTCCAGAGGGCATGTCATCCAGGGCAGGGTTTGAGGACGTCGGTGCAGCGCCGGGTCCCTGATTAGAGGCAGCAGGTCCGCTTCCCCCGGCTGAAGCTCCATTTCCATTACCACCACCTAGTTCAGCTATTAGGGCAGTCCTTTGGGCGGCCAATGCCTCATTCATTCTAACCTCCATTCTGGCCTCCAGTTGTTCAATGAGGTTTTGGATGTCAGTAACTGATGCCATTGGGGCAGTTGGAGTTGTTGGACTTGTTGATGAGAGCTCAGTTGGTGTTTCGGGTACAGGTGGTCTTTAGAGGGGTACCTGTGAAAGGACATAGTCAAAACGATTAGACTATCCTATATAAGGTGTTTTCATAGGGTATGTGAGATAGTGTGAGGTAGGGTAGTGTATGGGTAAGGTATTTGGACTTGACCCTATGAGATGGGACGGTTTGACCCTGTGTGGTAGGGTAATGTTGGTATGCTAGGACACCTAGGATAGAACCCAATGGGATGTGATATGTAAGGTAGAGTGCTTAGGGCTGGAAACCTCGACTTTTCGAAAGGCCCTAAGTTCTCAAAAAAATTTTTTTTTTGGGCTTTAGGGGCCAAAATGTGAACTTTTGGGCCTTTGTGGCCAAATTGGGCATTTTTGGGCCTTTGGGGCCAAATTAAGAATTTTTGGGCCTTAGGGGCCAAATTGTAATTTTTGGGCCTCTGTGGCCAAAATGTAATTTTCCAGGTCTCAGGGACCAAAATATAATTTTTCAAGTCTCAGGGCCCAAAATGTGATTTTCCAGCTTTGAAATGGAATGTTCTTTTTTTTTGTGAAGTATGGGATGAATGCGTGAATGCGCACAACATCACAACATAATTCATTTTAATGGAATGATTCAGCATCATTGGGTGCATACAGCCCTAAAGGATAGGTTTTATAGGCTATGACACAAATAGATAATAGGCTTATAAAGGGACCATTGAACCTTGAGCATGGATATACCTAACCACATGTGAAACAAGGAGTTTTGCGTGGGTCCGACAATACGCATACTCATGGGCCACCCCTAAAAGGATTAGGGATGGTTTGCGGTAACAGGGAGGACGCTTTGGCTGTCTGTCGACATAATCAAGGAGACCTGCCGATCAGCGCTACTTGCTATCCAGACTCAGAAGTTTGAACAGAAGAGAAGAAATTCATTTGAAATTCATTTTTTATGCAATGGAGAAAAGGATTCTCAATCGTGCAAATAAATAAACAAATTTGAATGATTCAAAGTAAATTTCAATTAGGTCCAAATTCTTTTTTATTAAGCATTCTTAAAGAAAGAATATTTAATCTTTGTTGGGGTACCCTGCAAAACAACGCATAGTAAAATAATACCCTAAAGAAGGGCCGGTTAGTATACAACAATCGTAGTCCTCTTCATGTAAAATGATTACATGTTTCCCCAGTGAAGTCGCCAAACTGTGAACCCCTACCCCGACAACATAGGCATATGAATGCATGTGACTAAGGGCAGAAATGCACGTGAATGTATAAGTCGCCACCTTGTTTAATTATTTTAGGGTAAACTAGGAAAAAACCCTAAGTGACTCCAATTTTAATTAACCTAGTTACTAGATTAATTATCCCAATGTCTAAAGCATGGTCTACGAACCCGAGGTGGATCTTGAGACTATGTCATGCTGATGAACTAACCTATGAATGAATGCTTTGCAAGGAAGATGATGTAATTGGACCAATGAAAATGTTTATGTGATTTCGACTTGCCGCTCGGGGTTAAATCCCAAACGTGCCTACGTACTTCCGTTCGAATGGAAGATCAAAGTCAACGTAGTTCGATAGGCCTTTTTAAAAGGGCTTTGAATGGGTATGCTTAATGCATGAGTGTGTGTATGCTTTGTGCATTTTGTTTAGGCATTTTGCCGAAAAGGTTGGTTTGATTTGTTGAGGCGTTTGTTGCCAAAAGGAAGTGTTTGATTGGGCTTATTGTTGCCAAAAAAAAAAAAAAGAAGTGTTTGATTGGGCTTATTGTTGCCAAAAATGGATTAAGGCTTTTAGCCAAAGAGTTTTGTGATTTAGGCAATTTGTTTGCCAAAAGATTGGTTTATTTAAAGGCTTTTAGCCGAAAATGTGTAGATTTGAAGGCTTCTAGCCAAAAGTGTTGATTTAGGCAATTTATTTGCCAAAAGATGTTGATTGGGCGATTGTCGCCAAAATTGATTGATTTACGGCAATTTATTTGCCAAAAGATTGATTAATTCAAGGCGTCTTGCCAAAAATTGATGTGTAATTTAAGCAATTTGTTGCCAAAATGATTGATTAAACTGTAGGCAATTTGTTGCCGAAAATGTGATTGATTAAGGCTTCTAGCCACAATTATTGATTAATTGGACTTAAGCCGGACTGTTCGAAATAAGGGCAATTAAACCGTAGTTATTAATTAACTAGACTTTTTAGCCAATATTGTCGGATTTAGCATTAATACCACGATTATTAATTAACCGGGTATTTAAGCTTAATCATATTTGATTGAGGCAGTTTATTTGCCTAATTGATGACATGAATGCGTTTATGCAGTTGTAGAGTTATTAGGAGTAGAAGAGAAATATGCATGAAGTGCTAAAATTAAATGAGCAGAGTTTTGTTTATTTACCTGAGTTAACTGGCGACTGCTTCTTAGCTTCAGCGTGAAAAACTCCGGATTAAGCTCCTCGTTTGGGGAATATTAATTTAGAATTAATTTAATTTAAGTGGCCAAATATCAAAGCAAGAAAGCAATAAAAGCTAAATTAAAAATGTAGAAAAGCAGTAAAAGAATCGCAAGGAGCGTAGGGGAGAAGGAGCGTCCGTCAACACAGACTGAGTGAGTCAAAACGGAGTGCCGGGGCTGCTTTTATAGGCAAAAATCGGACTGTCCGGCTGCCGGAGCCGCCGGGTCCGACGACCTGGTCCGCCGTGTCCGGTGGCCTGGGCCGCTGAGGCCAGCGGGTTTGCTAATTTTTCATTCCGGAGGCTTTTTCGGGAGTTCCGGACCTCCAAAAAATATTCCGGGACCAGTTCTGCGATTCTCGCGACGTCCCGGACGTTTTAAGTACCATATTGGCATACTTTCGGTAAATTTTCAAAATGGCCTCCGGTTCGGCCGGACTATTTGCAGTCCGGGAAAATAAGCTTTTTGAGCCTCAAAATTTGAGTATTCACAGTTATCGAACATGCTAACGAGAGATGGAAAGTGGAGGAAGAAAGATTGAAGCCCTATGTTGAGTACTTGTTAAAGAAGGCGGCGCTCTTTGAGTCGATCACTTTCACTCACATAGGAAGAATCCATAACAGAATCCCAGGTGCTTTGGCAAACCTGGCGTCAGCTTGGCAAGATTTAAGCAAAGTTCCAAAAAAGCCATTTATCATTACCGCGGCAGATATCTAGTGCTATGAAGAACATTTTGTGAATCAGGTGGAGTCAGAGGAAGAACCCTAGTTTACGGATATCCTGCGGTACATGAAAGACGGAACCTTTTTTTATGATGCGACAAAGGAAGATCGTTCAGTTCTAAGAAAAATGGCTTTGAATTATGTCCTGGTTGATGGTGAACTCTATAGGAGGGCTTGGGACGGGATGCTGCTAAGATGTGTAGGTAAGAAGGAGAGAGAAGAAATAATGAAGAAAATCCATGAGGGAGTCTGCGGTACTCATTTGAGTGGCATGAGTTTAGCCAGAAAAATCATGAGGCAAGGTTATTTTTGGGTGCAGATGGAGGGTGATTGTGTCAACTATGTTCGCTATTGTAAAGTCTGCCAATACCATGACAACAAAAACCATTTGCCTGCTGTTGAACTCCATCCGACAGCTCCTTCTTGGCCTTTTTCAGCATGGGCCATAGACATTACGGCAAGATCACGCCGGCAGCATCGAATGGTCATCAGTATATCTTGGTTGCGGTAGACTACTTTTCTAGGTGGATCGAAGCTCAATCCTACAAAACTTTGACTGCCAAACACGTGGCTAGATTCATTGAACAGAATATTTTCTATCGCTATGGTGTTCCCCATCACATAGTCACAGACAATGGTTCTCATTTTCAAGCAGACGTCGGTCAGTTGCTGTATAGATATAAGTTTGAGCATCACCATTCTTCTCCTTATCGACCTCAAGCTAACGGTGCAGTGGAAGCCGCGAATAAGGAAATTAAGAGAATCCTGTCCAAGATGTGCGAGAAGTATAGAAGCTGGGCTGAGAAACTTCCTTTCGCGCTCTGGGGGCATCGCACTACATTCAAGTCAGTGAATGGAGCTTCTCCCTTTGAACTTGTATATGGGATGGAGGCAGTGTTACCTGTAGAGCTCGAAAAGAAGTCCCTCAGAGTTCTTGTGGAAGCTGGTCTGACCGAAGAAGAATGGGTCAAGAAAAGGTATGAGGATCTAGCGCTTTTAGATGGAAGAAGATTGAACGCCCGATTCCAGGATCAGATGAGAAAGAGCAGGATTGCTCGTTTCTACAACAAACGGGGACACCCAAGGGCTTTGAAAAATGGGGATTTAGTATTGATCAGGCTGTTGGACCATGAATCCCAGAATCATCCTAGAGGGAAATTCAGACCCAACTGGCATGGACCATTCAGAATTTAGAAGCTATTAGCTAAAGGTGCCGCTGAATTAATCACCATGGAAGGGAAGCCTGTCAATCGGATTATTAATCAAGATCAAATGAAAAGGTTCTATGTCTGAAATGATGATTTCGATTAAAAAAAAAAAAAGGGCTAGGTTGAAAACCCGAAAGGGCGGCCTAGGCAAGAAATGAGCTCACTAGGTTGAAAACCCGAAAGGGCGGCTTAGGCAAAAGTTAGAGCATAAAAAATAAAAAAAAAACAAATAAAACTTTCGGGATTAACGTGTGGTACTTAGTTTAAATGCGAAATCTATGCCATGCGTTCGTGACAGATTTGTGATTGGTTGATCAATGTCATCAACTTGACTAGAAGAAGAATAGGTAAATGAGTAGTTAGAATGAATGACCATTGTATTAAACTAGTTTTCTTTACTTCTGTGTAATGTTGAAAGAAGTGGGATTAATAAAGAACAGGAATTTCAAATTTTTCTTCCTTTTTGTTTCAGGGATATGATTAAGGAATGCAAGAACTTCCTCTCTGCTTATTTGATCAAGACTTGCTCATCTATTTTGAAAATGTCCTGGCTATTGGTCCTGCTTGAGTAATGAATTCTTTTGAACATTGATCAGGAGAACAAATGTCATTTTCTCAGTGATTTCCTTGGAAAGATCGATTAAAAAAAATAAAAAAAACATGAAAAAAAAACCTTAGCACTCAGTAGGTTCATGCATACATAAAGGAGTTGCATATGTTATTCTTGTTTGATTATTGCAGGTGATAAAATGGTCACCCCATCTTTTTATTTCTAGCTAGCAGTTTTCGTCTTTAGTCAAAAGGTTCACTTTTACTTGCTTTCATTACTTAATCCAAGGGCAGGAGGCCCAAGTGCTAACTCGGCAAATCATTTCGAAAGAAAATACCTGTTGCCTTTTGTTACCTCTATGTGCAGAAAACAGGAAATAATAAAGACAGAACTATCAAGAATCAGTCATTGAAAAAGAGGGGATACATTAATTGGGAGCTCATGACCCTGGAATACAAGAAACTGAAAAGAAAAAGTAGCAACGGCATTTATTCCAGTGGGTGAATCATAAGACGCCAATCCTTTCAAAACCTAATATCATCACTGGGTGTAAAACCAGTTGACGTACTCGGGTGTCACGGCGTCCTGCATCACCCCTTGACCCAGGTACCAGGTGTTTCGGTTTCGCCAACGGTCAGCCAAATTGGTCAACAGACTCTGCATCATGGGACCACTCTCAAAGTCATGGATTCTGGGAACGCGCTGTATCATACCATGCTGACGGCTGATCCTATCTGGGAAATAGGCCATGGAACAGTCTAGACTGGCGTACAACACATAATTGAGGTTCATGCTTCCAGCAGTGACCAGTCTAATCCTCCACCAAGGACAAGTCCATCGAATCACAGGATTATCCCCAAAATCGAAGTGTCCCCGGGACCGAGGTCGAAAATGGGCAGGGCGATAGGTTGGAATCAAACGAGCAGGGACTGGAGGAATTAGGCTTAACTTGACTAAAGCCCATGCTTGCAACAACATTGGGCACCCTTGATGGTGAACATTGAAGTTGGTGACATGCAGGGCAATATCCCTGACCCAGCACATTGTCTCTCCCATGATCATCATAAAGACAGTGCGACGATACACTTGCATGTCACGAACAACGGACAGCAGTCGAAAATCTCCAATTCCAGGTCGGCAATTCTTCATGGCATACATATTCAACAACAGGAAACAACAAGCTCGAACCCAAGAAGGGTCTGCATCCATGGACAGAACCCTACTCAGAAAAGGCTCTAAGGGAAGACCTTGATCCGGGTCTATACCGTTAGGAAGGTAAACCGGGCATAGGGCCGCAATCTCAGCCAGATCATGTCTAGGACCTGGGAGCAAAGCTGGAGTTTCATCTTGTTCAGGGTGATGACCCATCACAGCACACATTTCCTCATAGGTCGGAGTTACTTCAGAATCTTCAAATCGAAAAGCCATGGTGTTGGGATTGAAGTACGTGACGAGCCAAGACAGGAAACCATGATCAGGTTTTAAGTCTTTGAAATATTTCAGCCAGGCAAGTTGGTTCATGGGGTGAATCTGCCACAGGTCGTCAGGAATAGATTGGACGAAGGACGAAACTTGGTTTCTGAAAGCCATGGAAAAGGATTATTTAAGAAATGGAGTTGTTATGAATGCTGGGAATGAAGAAGACGTAGAGGAAAGCCTCTACTTATAGGAGTGGAAAGGGTTTAGTGAATGAAGCGCTATCATTATTTGACCTGGTACTTACTGTCAATGGTGGTTGGATGAGCATTTATGCATAGACCACTCCAGTAGTTGGGCATTTATGCCTGCGTTAATAAGATGGACAGCTCTTACAATAGGGTGGTGGAGCCTTTATGTCCGCATTAACCAAGTGGACCGCCCTGTCAGGTAAGTATTACGCTCCATTTCTTGTTTCTGGTTGGTTCTTATTTTATTTTGTTTTCCTTATTTTGATTTTATTTTTACTTCCTTGTTTACAATAAATTGATTGGTTGAGCACTAACGAGCCTTTACCCAATTTGGTAAGTGGGGTACTTCTATTTTGCGTTTTTTGTGTGTTTGTATTTTTGCTTATGCAGGAATAAAGTCTCACGAATCGTAAGTAATAAAGATGTAAATAATACTGTAATAATATTGTAATAAAGAAAATGTAAAACTAATGTAAAAATAATGAAAATGTACTCCTACAAGCTACAAAAATGTCACAAAAATATGCCCAGAGAGGAGAAGGCCGGCTAACGTCGCCTCCGGCTAGGACTAGCTGTTGCCTGAGAGGGTGGAGCTGGTGATGCATCATTAGATGAGGAGCTATCATCATCATCATCCTCCTCATCCTCGGAGAAGTCCAATGGAATCCCCTCCACCTCTAGCCTGGTCCGAAGTCGATCCACCTCCATCTGGAGTCGGGTAACAGCGCTGGACTAGCGGGACTGGTGCCTCCGCAACCTCCCAATCTCCAAATCCTGTGAAAACATAAAAGTAGAGAAAGGTAAGAGAGGTATGCAAAGCAAAAAAAAAAAAAAAGGGGCAAAGCATATGAGAATCATACCCTCTCATGGAGCTCAGGATAGAGCCGGGCGATGTACGACCGGCCAAAGCCAAACCTCTGGTATAACTCCTGATATCTCTGAGCAGGCACCTGCAAACACAGAAAGATATCCAATGAGGAATCATCCAAGTAAAATATCCTTTACTTAGTGAATTTATTTTTCTACTTACGTGTGTGGCATGCTCAGGATCCAGCTGTAGCGGAGGAGGAGCCTGCCTGAGGTTAGCAGGGATGATGATGGCCGACCCGAGGCCCAAAGCAGGGTCCAGCGCAACCTCCATGCCCGGAGGAAAAGGGACAACGCCCAACACGGCTCCTGCAGGTCCAGCCGGAGCAGTCGCCTCCGCCTCTGCCTCCGCCTGTGCCCTATAGTAGGCAGGCGTTCGATGTTTTTTCCTATCCTACAACAAGTCAAAGATAAATATACTTAGTCGCTTGGCTAAACAGTTGAAAAAAAATCATAATCGAAGGCAAAAGAGTCACCTAGATGTACTCCCGAACCTCCGGCAGCCTGGCCTGCAGACGGGTAGAGAAGTATGTGGCATAATCGCCAGCTGACAGAGGGATATCAGCAGGAGAGCCATCATACTCCTCCAACAGGTCCTCTGGGGTCATACCCTCCAATAGGCACATATGGCGAGGAGGAGCATCGGGCACTCGCCTCTGTGCCGTGGCAACCTGAAACTTATAAATCCGCTCCCCAGGAAGTACCGGTCTAACCAGTAACCCTGTAGCAGGAACTTGGACCGAGTATAGGCCTCTGCCACCTCACGAGCAGGATAGGCCTCCCAAGCATCTCCCTCCCAGGGAGTCAGAAGGAGCTGCAAAACAGAAGAGTCAGCGAATACACAGTAAAAAAGAAAAGGAGGCATTTTATTCAGAAAGTTCTTTGCACTTACATTAGATAAGGCTCTATAGTTAAGATAGCACCTCCAGTAGTGTGGATTCTCAGAACTGGAGAAGGTATGGTGGCGGTGCGCCAGATACCGAGGAATCCACCGGGTATCAGCTGAAGCATCACCCCCCGGACCACCAGGGTAAATCCGGTACTCGTAGGACCACACCTGCAATAAGATCCCAACAAGTCAAGTATCAATCTGAATAGTGAAAAAAGATTATAAAAGAAGACAGTTAAGGGAATAAGAGTTTTACCTCAAGCGGGCGGAGGAACTGCCAGTTCGACTCACCACTACCCCTGGTCCATACGTCTAGACCATGATAGAGGTGAGCCAAGGCGAGAGGGGCCCAGCTATAAGAACCAGCACGGCCCAAATCCTACAAACAGGCCAGCACAGTAGGGGCTCCCTTATTCTGGGAGGTGCATAGCAGCTGCGAAGAAATGAGATAGAAAATAAAAGACCGTGCTGTCTGGTCTCTCTCCTCTCTAGTGTACGCCGGGCATCCTCAGGTAACTCCCTCCAAGCAGCTAATTTGGTTCGGATCCGCTCGGCCCAGAATCTGTAAACCACCTCATAGGAGACGCACCCTTGAGCTGTGTACCTGGTGCGGGTAGTAACACCAAGCAGAGTCCTCACAAGCTCAGCTCCCAGGGCGGCAGTCTGGTACCGAGCATCTAAAGGAGCAACTGGGCCATCGAACCCGAGCCCAGTAATGGCAGTGTAGTCGGCGGGAGTCAGGGTCATCTCCCCGAAGCCAAAGATGAACGTATGAGTGCAGTCATTCCACCGCTCCATTAGCGCATAGCGCATAGCGGGTGGAAAGCGGGACTGAGTACGGCGAAGCCCAGCCGCATAATTGCCAAAACCAGTAACAACGACTCTGGACCACATCGGAGGGTCCAACAAATCCCAAAACGATGAAGCATCGGTGGAGGATCCGCCAGCACGGGCCTTGCCCAGATCAACCTGTGTAAGAAAAATTTCAATTCAAATAAGACTTAAGCTAACAGTTGTTTATTTTTGTTTTCGTGGAAGGTAAATAAAGTATTCAAGCCTTTGGCCAGACACAGCTGCGTCACGCAACTACAGCCGCGTCACGCGGCTACGAAGCTGCGTCACGCGGTTACGAAGCTGCGTCACGCAGCTTCCCAAAATTGTGCCTCCGGACGAACAGCTGCGTCACGCACCTCAACATTTGCGCCACACAACTGTTCAAGACAATGTATCCTTGATGCACAGTCGCGTCACGGAACTGTTCTTCCACAGAACAGTTGCGTCGAAGGTAAGGCAGAAACTAATCTATGTGCAATCTATTCGTATTTGTGCTTTTTCTATGCATTTTCAGGGTCTAAATGCATTGCATTGAAGATAGAATCAATTCTTAGCCAACAAATAAGGTGTTCACACATGCAAAGGAGCAAATTAAAAAGGTCCAGAGGTGCTAGGGTTCGCGGCACTTCGAACAGTTGCATCACGCAACTGTTCAAGCAGAACAGTTGCGTCACGCAACTGTTCACACAGGAACAGTTGCGTCACGCGACTCCTTCCTGCGCACGCGACTGCCGACGCACAAACAGTATACAATTTCAACAATTCATCCACCATGCATAATCGAAAGCAAGAAATTCAAATGCAAAGTTACTTACCTAGGTCTGGAAACCGCGCATTGCGCCGGTCTCATGTCGAACCGGGAACTCGGTGCCCGGCAACGGGAGGAGCTGAAGCGGTCGTGTCCCGGGAGTCAGGGAATTACGGCTGATCGGTACCTGCTCACCCTCGAAAACCGGGATGTCCGGTGTGTAGGCAGAAGCTGGAATCTCGGGAAGCTGAGACATTTTGACTGAGGTTCAGAGTGTTTGGAAAGCTTAGAGTTTGAAAAGTAAAAATGAAATGTTTAAAAAGCTTACTTATAGTAAGCGATGAAAATGGGCCCAAGCCCATTAACACACCTTCAAGACTAAAAGGGGCCTATTAACTCCTTTAAGCCCAAACGGCCCATTAATGCCCATTTAAGCCCACGATGACCCGTTCAAGCAATTTGACGTTAGTGTGCGGTTCGTATACTTCAGCAATTTTTGTCTACTCACCACACAGGGGGCAGGAGCATCAAATTGCCCAAATTACCCTCAGGAGTTGCTCTTTTTCTCTTGAACAATTTTTCACGCCAACCGGTGATGGTTTTTCGAAGCCGATAGGTCCCACCGAACAGTGATGGTGTATTACGAAGCTGTTTGGATCGCTTTTTCTCGATTAGTGATGGTGTATTGCGAAACTGATCGAGTCAATCCTCTTACTAATTAGTGATGGTATATTGCGAAGCTGATCAGGACAATTTCAATGACCAAACAGTGATGGTGTATTACGAAGCTGTTTGGACTCTCTTCCTGGTTAATGATGGTGCACTACGAAGTTGACCAGGGCAATTAAAACCTTTCGAGCCAATCAAACCGAGCCTCGAAGGCATCTTTATAGCCAATCAGACCGAATTTTGGAGGTCGTTACAGATCCGACTGGAGCCAACAAAAGCCGATCAAACTGAGCTGAGGAGGTGACCAGATGATCAAGTCAACCCAAAATCCTTCAAGCCAATCAAACCGAGCTTTGAGGATGGTTACCAGATTGAAGGCGCGTCAATGGACCACTTTAACATGAATCGTTTATACAATTAATGATAAAGTGGGGGGCCAAACTGTTGACGTGTGTCTTTATGCCCCCGCCTAACCCGATGAGGATACGAGGACGCGGAATGAGGGATCATGGTTGACCGAAAGTCTTTAAACCCAAGGATTAATTTAAACCAAATGGAGGGTGGCTGATTTATAGTAGAGTTGCGTCACGTAGCTATAAGGTGCGTGACGGCACTGATAGTTGCGTCACGCAACTCCAATTAAGATGATGTCACCTTGAAAGCCGACAATAACGGTTTTACATTCTGTTTGGATACGCGGCAACGGTCCAGAAAGTGAGCTGCGTCACGCAGCTATCGGGTCCGTCACGCAACTGTTAGTTGCGTGACGCAGCTATCCCCTGTTGCCCTACCCATATAAATACTGCGTTTTTTTATCTTAAAGGGAGGAATTTTTGGAGAGCGTAAAAAAGACAACTGCGGCTAGGTTTTCTGGAGAAATTCTTGTGAGTTATCTTGAGGAAAAACAGCCCTTAGAAACGAATTAGATTAAAACAAAAATCATACAAAAAAGAAAAAAAAGGAGAGAAAAGTAAAAGAAAAAAAGATATTGGTTAAAATTTGGTGAACAAAGACTTCTGGGAGCTAGAAATCTTGTTCCTTAAGACATTCAGATTGTTTACAATCCTCAATCTGAGGGTTAGGTAATTATCTAAACTTTTCTTGGTTTTTTTAGTTATTAATTCGTTATTGTTTATTTTGTTGATGTTCTAGTAATGTGATATTGATTAAACGGTACCCTGCCCATTATTGCATGTTTCTGAGTTATAATAAAACAAGTTTTGATAAAAGGAAAACGTAAAAAGGGTTATTTGAAAGGTAGTTACGGACCAGAGCAGTTGCGTCACGCAGCTACTAGTTGTGTGACGGAACTGTTTATGTCCAAAATATGGCTATATGGCCCCGACTAGTTACATTACGGAACTGTTCGTGTTCATGATTTTATATCACTTTTATTTTCTCGTTTAATCTTGTATTTGAAATAAACGATTGATGAATCTGGAATTTTTTCCCAATTTATGAACAGCCGCGTCACGCAACTGTTGGATCCGTCACGCGACTGTTCTCCCATATAACAGCTGCGTGACGCGACTGTTCTAGGATTCCAGGAATAATTTTTATCCTTTTTAAAATAATAATTTTGTACAATTACATAAATATTCAATTCTTTTAAATAATTCGAGAGACAATCAATCGTGGGCAGATTGCGGTTTAATTAAGTAGGTTAATTTATTGTTATGCATGATTTCGGGTTTCTTAGGGTTTTCTTGAATTTAAATTGGGTACAATGTATTTTAGGTTCGGTTTGTGGCCTGCCTTTAACCATAAGGTAAGAGCGGGTCTTTTGATTATTTTGATTTAACTGCTGTGGGTTGAATGGTTGGTGTGGTTTGATTAATCATGAATGCAATGACTGAATTTACTTGGGACGATTAAATAATTTTCCGCATAGAAACTCGTTTTGATTTATTCAGGTTGGGTCTGTATAAATAAATTAGGCTTTTCTAAATTAAAATAAATTAGAAATTATAGGTTAAAAGAGGCTGGTTTTCCGGGCGTCGGCTTCCAACGGGCCGACGTACCTAATTCCCTTATCCAGAATCGCACTTGGTGCGCCTGACCAGTCTTTTAAAATAATTGGCCTTAAATAAATTAGGATTAAATGAAGTCACTTTTAATTGGAAACGGTCCCATTGCCGAAAAAATGGGTGGCGACTCAAAGTGTTTTATAAGACCGATTTATCGGCATCGCATGCAATAAAAAAGTTTTTGTCACCATTTGTTAAATAAAGATCACACTTTTCCACAAAACATTTAAATCGAGCGTTTTTTGGGTCGCTCGGGGGCGGTCGAAGAAAAAACAAAGTCAGTTTTGGCCTCCTTACCGATTTATTCCATTCAAACGACATGTCTCCCTTCTTATGTTTGTAATTTTATTGCTAAAGCTTGTCATTAATTTGTGTGGGGACCAATGGATATGATGCGTAAGCTTGCTCTTCTTCCATGGGACATCCTTATTCGGCTGAAAGTTAATGGTTTCTTAGATTTTAGACAGTTTAAGGACCTTAACTCGGCTTTTTTAATGAAAGTATGATAGAGGATCATTTTAGATAGAGAAGCTTTGTGGATGAGGGCCTTCGTTCAAAATATAAGATGGGTAATGCTTTTTTTCCTTAGTTGGGAATATCTCATAATGGCACCCACTTATGGACGAATGTTCAGAGTTTCTCCCTGCCATGATGGGAAAAGTGATATGGTCTATTGGTGATGGACGTTAGGTTCGTTGTTGGATTGATACATGGCTGGCACCTAATACCATTCTAGCTAATTTGGCTACTAATATGATTCCTCAGTATATGCTAGCGGATTATGTGGCAGCTTACATTTCGAGCTCAGGGTCTTGGAATTGGAATATTATGAGCAATTTCCTTGCGCTAGAAACTTTTCATCTTATATCTGTAATTTCTTATCCTCATCTTTCGCTGGGAGCGAATTAGTTATTTTGGAGTGAAATTAGTTCGAGCAAGTTCTTGATTGCTTCTGCATTAGCTTGGTTCATCCACCTCATGGTGCTAATGCAGATACTATTTGGAAGAGAATTTGGGCTTAGAAGGGACCTCAGCGCATTCGATCCTTCCTTTAGCTTGTGGCTCATGACCGGATTCAGACTAATGGGAAATGATTCAGATGGCATATGGCTACTTATATGTCATGTGGTTTCTGTGGGCATTATTATGAATCAACGACATAAATTATATATGACATAAAGTTGATACTAATATCTGGAGATGAAAACATAATTAAAGACAACTTTCATTTAGGGAATTTTTAATATAAAGAATTTTACTTGAAATGAAAATTTTGAAAAGGATGTAATTGAAGAAATTTTAAACTGCCATCATTTCATCTGAGTCTGTATGTTAATTGTGCACTTTAGCAAGAGAAAGTGGTAAACAAAAAAGGTTGAGCATTAATTTATTTGCCTTGTGCTTCCAAAGCAAAAGTGAACAATAATTTTTTTTTTTTCATGTTTCTTAAAGTATGTTGGACTTTAATAATGTGAGCATGAGAATAAGTGACATTTTGTATAATTATCTATAAAATGAACACACAATTGTATGGTTGCATCCTAATTTTAAAAGAATTTTTAATGTCTGTGGTTACAACATGTAAATATGTGCACACATTAAGTTTTCTCTCTCCCTCTTTTTAATGTGTACTTCGCTTTAAATTATTCTCATATTTGTTCGTTTTATGACATAATTGTTAACTAATGAAAAGTTAGCAATGGGCTCATATTAAGCAATATTTAACACAAATCTTTATTGTGTGCAAAAGTATAAGTCGTTTAAATGTGCTTTATTTACAAATATGTGCTCATTGTCTAACAACATAATATTTTTATTATATATGATAGCGTTTATTTGTAGTGTTATGCACCATTTTTTCTTTCTGCTTTTCAAATGAGGGTTTTAAAATATATAGAGACATCAATCTTTGAAACCCGTGCCAATTGCTAAGTAAATAAATCCTTCAGACTCTCTCTTCATGAGCTCTTCCTTGTAATTAATTGAGCAACTAATGCAAATTAGGTGCGTTATATTAGGCAAAAAATGGAAAAAAAAATTCAGTTTAATGACCCCTTAATCCCTTTGCATTTGTCTCTAAATGATTAATAAATATAAATATATATATATATATATAAGAAAAAGAAAACTTAGTGATGGTTTGGATCAATGGAATTAAAAAATCATTGAGTTTCACATGAAAGTCATGGACTTCACATCGAACAGAATCTAATACTCCGTTCTTTTATGAATATGAATTTAAAGACAGTTTTGAAATAAAATTAACTGGTTCAAATTTTATCATTAATTAAAAATATTAAATTTAGAAATTACACATCTTGCAAAATGATGGAATTAAAGTCAATAATAAAATTTTTATTAATTCAATAAATTATGACCTATTTACTAAATCAAATAAAGTAATCTAACAAATCTATGGAATATATTTAACTAGCTAGCTAAAGCAAGCATAAATTCTCAAAAATTAATAGGACAGATTTGGGTGAGCACTAGCAAGCAAAAAGAGAACAAGCAAGTGATTCTGAACAGAAAAAGGAAATAATATAAAAAATGGCAACATGAACATTAGTTCTAGTGTTTTTAAGTGAAAGGATATGCTTGAAATGACAATCAAGAGCTAATATGCTAGCTCTTGTGGGAAGCTTTGTAATCACTTGCCAAAAATCTAGTGTTTGCATTGAAAGCAACATGCACACCTTCAGACAAGCGGCTTTTTGCATATGCACTACAAAACAATTCCGTGCGCGAAGATCTTGCTTTGCTTTTCCTTTTTAACCCCAATATTTAGTACCATCCTCCAACAATTTTGGTCATCATATAGACATCATAATATTTGGTACTCACATCTTTTATTACCAAGTTTGATATGTAGGGGTGGAGGGAGGATGGAACGCCCGGAGATCCATGTGAGGAGTGAGAGGTTTCAAGTTTGAATCCTTTTGACCACAGTTGTTTTCACAAGTTTGATGAGGTAAGGGGAGGGCTATCCCCTATTGTGTAGCTTGCAATGTTATCTCGGCCCATATAAGCCTCTAATGAATTGAAAAAAAAAAATTTTTTTTCCTTCATTTTGACTCCCTAAATTTTAAAAAACTCTTTTTTAGTCACCTAATTCTTAAATCTAGATTTTCCACTAATGTGAATGTACTTGTTCACCATTACAAAGATTTTGTATTATTTAGCTTTGATATTTTGATGATTTGGATGCTGATTTGCTGATTTGATATTATAAAAAGAGGTAGTCATGGATCCTAATTAAAAGAAAATTTGATATGTAGAAAAGACATTTGCGGGGAGACAGATAGATAGTTACAAACTTTGAATGCGATTATTCTTTTACTAAAAGAGTAAAAATACTCCTGTGAGAAATGTTAAATTTTGAATCTTTCCCGAAATTACATACTTCTCAAACATAACATACGCAGACACCAGTGAGAAATGCTAGCTATAGTCACTCCTTAAATTGACTTCCTAGCCAACACTCATCTTTCTGTTGGTGAAAATACATATAATATTTGTGAAAGTAACTTGCTACCTAGTGTAACAAGTAACTAAGAAAAAAATGTTATTCATTTTTCTCTCTTATGATGTGAGAGACTAATTATAAAATGATAATTCACTTTAATTTAAATGCTATATAATAATGTGGACAACCTAAGTTATAAGCATATCTGAAAAAATTGTTTTGATAACTATTCGAAATATAAGTTTAATTTTATCTATTTAATAGAGATTCATAATAAAAATCGAACTTATATTTTAAATAAAATATTAAGAAAATGAATATTAATTAATCATCAAAGAAGGAGTTACTTACGTCCCGTGCATGGATGCACCCCATATACCAGATCAATCAAAAATGATATTTTTCAATTAAATAAGTATATTTCTCAACATATGCCGGGAAAATATATAATAATTTTTTTAAAAGGCATTTTTTTGATTGACTTACTGTATGGATGATCCCAATCGATTGAATAATATAATTTTCATTATATTATTAATTAAAAAAAGAAACAATGTAATCAAATAATCAAATAAATTTCTTTTATTTGTTTTGATTGTTTATGATTTATAATTTATAAAGTAAAGAAAAAATTGCGTTTATTTTTGAAAAAGATTTATGAATAACTTTAAAACAAGTTTACGTCAGGCAATATTTATGAAATTTATTGTCAAGAAATATTATAGGGACAAACATAGAGAATTGCATTATTTGTTATGCTCTTAAGAAACAATAAGTTGAATTGAAGTCCTTAATTTCAAAGTTGATACAAATCTTAGTATCCCTTAGAGCAAGTGAATGGACATCATCATGGGCAAGTGGATGTGACCAAATGGCGAATTGGCAATCTAATCACCTCCCAATGATCATTGACATTGTCGCGTCTTTGCAAATATCTGCTCACATCATTTGCTTTTCCAATGGGGACAAAAAGAAAAATCTCTTCTCCTTTTTAAATTTTTTTCTTTTTTTTTTTTTTAAGGGAATGGCTTGAACAAATAAGACAAAGTTATAAATAAGCCAAACCAAATCATGTATTATTCTATACTCATTTAGGAAAAGCTCATTTCATCTCATTCGATAAGTTTAATGAGATGAACTTAAATCTGTTTATTAATTTTTTTATAAAAAATTAATAAAATTTGAGTTCGAATTTAAATTTTAATAAGGAAAATATATATATTTTTTGTAATAATAAATTATAAATGAGCTAATTAAACTCAAGATAATTTTTAAATATTTGAATTAAATACTCTCTCAGTCCTAAAAAGATAGTCCATCTTTCTTTTTTGGTTTGTTTCAAAAAATAGTCCACTTTCATTTTTTGCATTATAGTTAAATCTTAAATTGTCTAATATATGGTATTAAATTTTATCTTATTTTCAATAATCCTCATTAACACTTACTTATTATTTCAATATAATAATTGTTTATATATTATTTAATATGAACATAATAGAAAAGTTATATGAATAAAATTGTTCTTTTACTATAATATGTACCATTTCTTAATCTGATTGAAGATATAAAGTTGATTATATTTTTGGAATGGAGGAAATATAAAGTTAAAGAGTTTGATTCGACTCTTGTAAAGCATAAATAGAGGACAATAAGGAATTGACTCTCTTTAATGGGTTAGCAAGCGGCCTACAATTTGCCAAGTTAGGTGTAATGTGCATATATATGTTCAATAAGCTTAAACGGGGCAAATTGTTCTTTTTGAAGTAATTTAAACTTAATGTCTGAAAAAGAAAATCTGCTAGCAAATAATTACTTGAGTTGACAAGATTGATTCAAACATTTGCTAGGTAGGGCCAAATCACTTGTAAGATGTTATCTTTTTTTTCATTTTATTTGTTTCTAAGTATAGGATTTAGTTTGGAGTTTGGAAGTAGGATGTGCGTGAGATTCCACTAGCTACAGGTATATAACTTCAACAGGTTCACGGTGGTGGGCATATTATATATATATATATATATATATATGGTTTGTCTGTTTCTCAGGTGGGTTGGGGCATTATTGATTGCAAATAAAACACATCGATAAAACGAGGGCGCACAAACTTTTTCTCTCATACAGAAAATGAGAAATTGCATTTCCATCTCAATAATTTCATTAATTAATTAATGTTAACCCTAAAAGTAATAGTGATGAACTCAAGAAGTAATTTGTTTATTCTAATAATAAAGTGAATGAAGTTGGGAAGAAAATACGTCATCTTTTCATTATTATTTAGATACATTTTATTTAGGATTTAAATAATGATATTATCAAATAGGATTGAATATCCTTAAATACAAGGGTGGCCATGTGTCAGCTAGAACAATTTTACCATGTGATAATATTATTGTTTTAGATGATAATTATCATTGTAACAGATTTATCTTTATCACTTTGTTAGAGTTAGAGATAAAGTCAAATTAGTTAGGGAGTTAATAAATATCTTTATACCTGTACGCATGAAATGGTGAGATAAGAATATTTTCCTCTACAATTTCTCTCTAAATTTTTCAGATGGTATCAGAGTATTCATGGAAGATTTAGAGAAGGATGAAACCAAACAAACACCACATGATGCTACCCTATCAATTGTAAACATGAATCCAAACCACGTATCCTTGCCATAATCAATAATTGTGCAGCAAGACAACACCGACTTCACCTCCATTGTAATCTTGGATGAGACAAATTATGCATTATGGTGACAATTGGTGGAATGCGAATTGGTGCCCAAAACAAGCTTGGATACTTAACTGGAGCAACAGTAAAGCCAGTAGAGACCAATCCAAATTATCTAGCTTAGCTTATAGACAATCATAAGGTACGAAGCTGGTTAATTGATTCAATGAATCCTTCGAATATGCAACATTTTCTTCGAATATCAATAGCAAAGGAAATATGGGATGTTGCAGCCAAGACATTCTATGACAGCACAGATGAAACACAATTATTTGAGTTGAACAAGAGATCCTTCACAACAGTGCAAAATGGACAACCGTTGCCAACATACTATAATGAACTCATGGTTATTTTCCAAGAAATAGACATGCGAAATGACATTATGGAAGGTACTGTTGCTGGTCTTGTTCAAACTCATAATATATTAACAAGAATGCGAATCCATATTTTCCTTAGAGGTTTGGATGCTGAATTTGAACAGGTTCGAGGAGAGGTGTTGTGAGCTGAACCAAAGATGGATCTTGAAAAAACATATGCATACATTTGCAGGGCAGCGCAACAACAACGAATCATGTCAGCTGTGAAAACAACTGAACCAATTGCTCTAACAGCAGGAAACCCATGAGGTAAAAATTTAGTTTTAAAAACTGATATGCTTTGTAATTACTGTGGTGGCACGGGCCAAACGGAGAGATGCTGCTATGAGCAACGAGGCTATCCAACATGGTGGGATTTCAACAAAACACAAAGGAAAGTCATACCACCTGGATTTGAAGGATATAAAGGCAAGCAAAATGATATTCGATCCGCAAATGTAGTCCAACCAGGTAAGGCCGAAAACTCTATGCATATTACAAAGAATCAAACTTGGATCGTTGACTCCGGGGCAACTGATCATATGAGTATGAATGATAATGAATTAATTGGATACCGAAAAAGTAATGAATCACATATATTTGCTGCTAATGGAAGCATTGCACCAATTTTAGGAGAAGGGACTGCTATACTTTCTGATACTATCACACTTGATACAATTCTTATTGTACCTACCCTTAAACAAAATTTGTTATATGTCAGCTGTATAACCACAACTTTACATTGTTGTGTTACTTTTTTTTCCTAGTTATTGTGTATTCCAAGACCTGTTAATGAGGAGGACGCTTGGCTTTGGTGTTAAAAGAAACCAACTATACTATCTAGATCTTACAACCGAGGGTCATGCGAGGTTTTGCAATTCGATTCAGTCTAGAGTCGTAGGACTTGGTGAAACAATGGTGTGGTTATGGCACATCTCATTTGGGTATTTGAAACTATTGAAGCCTTCGTTATTTAAGAATTGTGATGTTTCAAATTTTAAGTGTGACATTTGTGAGTTTGCAAAAAGTCATCATGTCACATATTCTCCTAGTTTGAATAAAAGTTTTTCTCTTTTCGATGTTATACATTCTGATATTTGGGGCCCTACAAAAGTAAATCCTTTTTCCAATGCAAAATATTTTATTACCTTTATTGATGATTGTACATGATTTACATGGGTAAATTTATTGAAAAAGAAAAGTGACGCACCATCTATCTTTAAAGAATTTTACAAAATGGTAAAGAATCAATTTGAAAAGCAAATTAAAACTTGGAGAACTGATAATGCAGCTGAATTTTTAACACATGATTTACATGATTTTTTAAAAGCAAACGGTGTTCATGATCAAACCTCATGCACATATACACCCCAACAAAATGGATTGGCAGAATGAAAAAATAGACAAATTTTAGAAATTGTAAGAGCATCGCTTTTTGGAATGAATATTCCAATTTTTTATTAGGGTGAAGCAGTAAAATCAGCTGTGTATTTAACGAACATGGTGCCTTCTCGTGTCTTGAATTTTAAAACACCACAACAAAGTTTGCAACATTATTTTAAACAAATGCATGTACCAAATCTAGAACCTAGAATATTTGGTTGTCTTGCATTTGTTCATGTACCAAAAGCTCTTAGAAACAAATTAGAACCATGTGCCAAAAAATGCATTTTTGTAGGTTATGGAGATTTGCAAAAAGGGTATAGGGTATATGCATTTTTGTTTATGAAGATAAGCCTTTTTATGAAAACAATAAGCATGCATCAACTCAGGGGGAGAGTAATCATGAAAACAATTTGATTGCCAGGTTTGATAGTGTGGAAAATGATTTTTCAGAAGTGGACCAAATAGAAGAAACATTAGCAACCAAGTATGGTCACGGTAGAATGGAAAGTGTTTCTTTGGCACAAGAGAATGGGCGGCTTTTGAATCAACAGGACACTAGAAGGAATGATATGCCAAATGCCAAACAACAGCCTGATCAAGTAAACTACAACAGTGCTTTCACTCTAATCCAAATCGCACCACACCAGCCACAAATGAACCACTAAACTAACCTGACAAATGAAGTCAAAACTGAAATCCTAAACTTAGAAACTGAACCAAGAAATGAACCCGAAACTGAGACCTTTTACAGTGAAACACCTAAAACCATTTTGCCAAATCGAACCACCAGGGGAAAACCAAGAAAGCAGTATGAACCTGACTTAAGAGCTAATTCAAGGTATCCAATTAATAATTATATTTCTACTCATAATATTTCAAGTCCATATGCCCTAATTATTGGTCAATTATCCAAAGTTTTTATTCCAAGTATTGTGCAGGAAGCTTTGGCTAATCCTAGATGGAGGACGGCAATGAATGAGGAGTTGGAAGCATTACAAAAGAATGGAACTTGGGAAGTGTTGACGCGTGTCTTTATGCCCCCGCCTGATCCAATGATGATACGAGGATGTGGAATGAATGGGTTAATGCTATCTAGAAGTCTTTTAATCCAAGGATTTAAATTAAAAAAAAAAGATGTTAATTCTTTGACTGGGTCATAGCTGCGTCACGCAGCTATAGCTGTGTCACGCAGCTATGTTAGACTACATGACGTTTTTGTATTAAACGACATGTAGCTCTGGTACCGCAAGTAAGCTGCGTCACGCAGCTATGCTCTGTGACCTACTTCTATAAATAGACCTTTTTCTCACATTTAAGACAATTGGGAACGATTTTGAAACCCTAAAAAACACACCCTGCGGCCACATTCTCCTCCAGAAACTCTTGTGAGTTGATTTGAAGAAAAATTGCCATTAGATATCAATTTTAGGTGAATCAAACCATAAAAAGAGAGAAAATAACAAAAGATAAACAAAGAACACTTGAATCCTTGGAAACTAAGCTTCTGAGAGATCTTAACTATCACTTGTTAAGACATTTGATCCATTCACAATCCTCAATCTGAGGATTAGGTAATTTCTTTAACATTTTTTTTTTGTATTTTTTACATACTTTTTGTGGTTTTAGTAATTTAAGCTTCTTTAAATTGTATTCTGTTCATTTTTGGCCATTTTATATGTCCTTAAATCACATTTAAATAAAAAATGATCTAAATAAAGCGTTTGAAAACGAGCTTGGGCCAGAACAGCTGCGTCACGCAACTGTTCATCCAGGAACAGCTGCGTCACTCAACTGTTCATCCAGGAACAGTTGGGTGACGCAACTGTTAGCTGTGTGACACAACTGTTCTAAGCTTCCAGAGTTAATTTCTTCAATAAATCTGAAAAAAATGCCCAATTATGAACAGATGACAGTTTAATTAAGCTTAGAATACTAAAATGTGATTTTATGTGTTTATTTGTATGAATTTTACAATTTCTGCTTAAATTTAAAATGAAATTAAATTTATTGATTTATTAATAATTTGCATGTTTAGAATTAAATAGAAAATAATAATAAAAATGTGATTTTTAGTGTTAAATAATAAATATGCATGATTTTTGGGTTTTTGGGTTTATAGGTTTAATTTTAAATCGGGTAGAATGTATTTTTAGGTTCGGTTTGTGGCCCACCTTTAACCACAAGGCAAGAGCGGGTCTTTTATTTATTTGATTTAATTACTTTGGTTTGGATGATTTGGATGATTATGGATGCAATGATTGGGACGATTAATTAATTTTCCATATAAGAACTCGGTTCGATTCATTCGAGTTGGGTTTAAGTAATAAATAATTTGGCCTTTCTAACTAAAATAAATTAGAAATCGTAGGTTAAAAGAGGCCGGATTTTCCAGGTGTCGGCTTCCAACGGGCCGGCGTACCCAATTCCCTTACCCAGAATTGCATTGTTGCACCTGACCAGTCTTTTTAATAATTTGGCCTTAAATAGAATTGGGTTTAAAATGGAGTCATTTTTATAAAATAAAATTGGAAACGGTCCCATTGCTGAAAAAATGGGTGGTGGCTCAAAAATGTTTTATAAGACCGATTTATCGACTTCGTATCCAATAAAATGTTTTGTCACCACTGTTCAAAGTAAGATCATTTTCCATCAAAAATGAAAGAGGCGTTTTTCGGGTCGCTCGGGGGCGATACGAAAACAGATTGGCGACTTCACTGGGGAGCATCCACTAAACCCCAGTTATTTTTAATAACTAGTCGGTTGCAATTAGGAATTAACTCTAAACCTACGTTTTCTACAAGTGGAAATAAAATTGGTTAGAAAGCCGTCGGGAAATTCTTTAATCGTCCTTGTTTGTTTATTTGCTTTCCTTTATTTTTCTAAGTTCTTGCATTCATACTGCATTTCTCTCTTCTCACCACTTTCTACCCAAATTATCCCTCGGTATCATTGTTAACTTTCAAGGTGGATCTAGCCTAAACCTTGCATTTTAGGCACATCCACTCGAGAATTAGCAATTTTACCAACCGCAAGCCTAGTACCTTAAAAGGTGCATCAAAAGGAGTAGGCCCACGTAAAAGCCCGAATCCTGTTTGCAGAACCCGGACTTTGTAAGCCCAATGGACTAAAACCCATGCATGTAGTTGAAAGCCTTAGTCACTTCCCCATAAGGAAAACCTGAGTCTATTTGCTGTTGTTCTGTCGCATTCATTCCAAGAATTTGTTTCGTCAATCTCAAAACCCCCTGTTGGTTGTCGAGATTAGACCAAATCCTAGGAAACAGATGTCAGAATTTCTACCAACGGAACTCGTGTGTGGGAGAGATAAGGTTGGAAGGCATGCATTTCCTAACTCCCGTTCCCCTGCGTGTTATAAACTGTTCATATGCTATGACATTCATGCATCACGTAATGTTTTTTGTTTCAGCCATGCATTAATAAGAGCTAATTTTCGGTATGGACGTTTGATCTTGATTTTGAGAGTGGACCTCTAATTCGTTTTGAATAAACATAATGCAATCGTTTATAGTGAATTGATACCCAAAAGAAAAAGGAGTTATAAAGGGGTTGCGATTCCTTTGAATTTTCACATTTCTCGCATTATTTGAAAGTAAGCATGAGATTGCAAAAAATTGTAATTAATCAAAATAAGATCTTGCTTGGGACCATCTGTTCCAAGGCAAAAAGTAAGGACACAAAAACAAAAATAATGAGAAATATCCCGCTTGGAAACTCTTTCATTCAAAGGCAAAAATTAGGGACTCGAGAGAAAATAGCCGACCGTAAAATCCAAAAGGAACAGTCGACGACAGGATGCCAGAAATGTTTGAAGACAAAGTAAACTATTGCTATGTTATTCATATTGAATTTTAGGTCCAGTCGTTAGAAAATGAGATCTTATTTCCATACTGGTTATTAGCACATTAGATTTTGCATCCCTCATCCTATGTGCCTCTATTCTTCGTGCATACATGCAGAACCTCCTTTAACTTAGGTTCTTTTATTTGTCAGCCAAAATTGATCCGTCTCGGGAAATCACTTCGAGAATTTGGCGCCGACAGCCTGGTCAACGTCTGGTCAGAGTGTCCCCAATCCCCGAGCGTGCTTCTTGTTAATTCTGTGGTCAGTTCAAGTTTGTCTGATTCGGTTTCTGATCTAGATCCGGTTGTAGTTGAGATGGCTGACAATAGCTTGAATGAGACTGGTTTTTCTCCAGCCCAGTTAAGGGCTATAACTGATATAATAACCGCGGCATTGGCTCAAGAGAGGGCACAGAATCAGGTTCCTCCTTCTTCAAGCAATCAAACGTCTTCCCCTGTAGTTGAGGAAAGGGAGGCTCTAGAACCCGCTTTGGGTAATCAAGCATCAGTTGGTAATGTTAGTCCGGCTGAGAATGATCTGATTAAATAGTTAGCAGAATTGAAGGATAAGGTGGAGAAGATGTCTGTTTCGAAAGAAAAGGATCCAGTCACCAATTTCCATGTGGCTAAATATGTCTTGAAGCCCACAAGCTCTACTTCTTCCAAGACCTTCAAACATACCTTATTTGAAGGAGATAATGACCCGAGGTCCCATTTGTCTGAGTTCATTCGTGTTGCCTAGATGAACCAGTATGATGAAGAGGATGTGTTACGGGCATTTCCTCAGACGTTGCATAAAAGCTATAAGAAATGGTATGACGGTTTGGATGAAGAGATATAAAGAAATTGGGTCAAGCTCCAGACCGCTTTTCTCAAACATTTTAAAACAAACGATAGTGATGAGTTTAGTCTCCGCGATTTGGAGAGTTTAAAGCAGGGGAAGGATGAAAGCTTCTCCGATTACTACAAAAGATGGAGAACAAAGCTGTTTACGGTCCAGACGAGGCCAAAGGATCAAGAGTTAATCCAGATTTTCAGCCGAAGCTTGTTACCTTACTTTAAGGAGAGGATGTTGGCTCAACCTCTCACTGACTTTTCTCTGGTACAGAGGGCTGGGTTAAACATTGAAGAATTGTACAACGAAGAGAAGAAGAAAAACTGGGGGTTTGGTAATTACTAGTCTTCCTACAATGATCAGAATAGAAATGCTAGTAATGCTGCTACGAACTAGTCGGGGAGTAGCAATACAGTTGGAGCTATTAATGAGAAGAGGAGAAGGGAATTCACTGATTTGGGTAGACCATTAAGCACAGTTATAAGTGTGGGTCCTGTTTATATATGGCACAACCCAAGAGGGGGGGTGAATTGGGTTTTCTAAAAATTTAACTTTTAAAAACAAAAATCAGAATTCTATTGCAGCGGAATTAGAAAGCATTTGTGAGAGTTAGTTATCAAGTTTAGAACTTCCTCACAAAGCTTATTGCACGATTAGAAAGACTCTGTGAAGAACAATTATTGCATTTAGAACTGCTTCACAAAGCTTAAGCAATTTTAGAATAACTCTGTGAAGGACAGCTATTGCGATTAGAACAGCTTCACAAAGCTTAAGCAATTTTAGAAAGACTCTGTGAAGAACAGCTATTGCGATTAGAATAGCTTCACAAAGTTTATTGCTATTTTAGAAAGACTCTGTGAAGAACAGCTATTGCGATTAGAACAGCTCCACAGAGCTTAAGCAATTTTAGAAAGACTCTGTAAACAACAGTTATTGCATTTTAGAACTGGTTCACAAAGCTTTAAGCAAGATTAGAAAACTGATTATAATTCAAATTGTGAATTACACTGAATATAGAAGGACAGATTAGAACTTGGTAAAATCACAATACAGAAATCTAGAGTTCTAATGTTCCACAGAGATAAAGCTTATTCACGATTAGAATCAGAAACTCATTAACAACATCGCATTTCTAAACAGATTAACAATTGCGTAAATAGAATATAATCAAGCAGAACTTCAGAAAGTAAAAGAAGATAAACACAGAGATTTATAGTGGTTCGGCACTAACTCGCCTACATCCACTCCCCAAGACGCATCTTGAGATCCTCCACTATGTTATCTCTTTTCAAGGGTAAGAGACAAACCAACAATACAAGGAAATAGATCAACACCTAGATCTAACCTTTATCCCACTAGATTTTCCAAAGGTTCTAGTTAACCTCAACCCCTTTCTGTTTTTGCAGATATCAGAAACTCAAATCAAGACATTAGAATCTCACACAAGGAGAAGGTCGCTTGATAACCTATAACACCATAGCTTTTCACCTAAGCTATTACACAAAAGTTTTTCAAATAAAGAGCCTGTCTACAACAGATTACAGAATCTATATAGACAGAAAGAAATGCAAATATAAGCACGGGAAGAATAGAAAATGAATTTAGAAAACCGATTTAAAGATCAGAACTGTTCTTCAGAAAATGTTGTTAATAAATTTTCTTTTCTCTTAAAAATTTTTCTTGAAGCAAAGTGACGAAAAGAAATAGGGGGATTAAAGAGAGAGCTTTGAGAGATTTAAGCTTTAAACAATGGACTCATACTCTTTTGTAAAACCCGATCTTTTTAAAAGAGGAAATGGTTTTTATATGAAAAGATGATATTCTCTTTTGAAGTTAACGTTGAGATTATTTTTGCTTTTATGGGCAATAAAGTTTCTGATGTTTTTAAACTAACGAGGCAATGCATGGGTTGCAATTAAAAGGGCTGTTTGACCACATTTAATATTCACACATGCAAGGTTTGAAGGTGAAAGGTTCAGTTTAGAAAACAGTATAGCATTTATATCAGAAACAGCCAGCTGTATTAGAAACAGACAGCTGTATTAAATCAGAAACTGCTTTTTAGATTAGAAAATGCTTTTTGCAGAATTTCATTTAATAGCTACAAAGAATATTTACTCCAAAGATATTTTAGATAGGAAAACGTGAAGAGTAAAGATTTTGGCTATAAATTTATTCAAAAACATTTCAAAACAATTTTGAGAGAGATAAAATAGATTTGTGCTTATAATATCATTTACTCTCTATCCTACAATAATTTCCTAAGACTTATTATAATACTAACCAATAGGAAATATCTTCATTAATCTTCATGGTCTTCAAATAAAAATCTTGGGATGTAGGAACTTCATTTCTTCAATAATTTTCAACAATAATTTCTGCATAAAATAATATTAGCACATACAAGAATATTAAATTTATTTGTTTTGTATAATCATCAAAATCTCAAGATAAAATTAACCCTTGAGCCAACAATCTCCCCCTTTTTGATGATGACAAAACCAATAAATTTATCAAATATAATATCATGTGCTCCCCCTAAATTTATGCATGTCAACAAAATACAAGTTCTAAACATAACAGATTTATCATGAAGCAAGATTAGAACTTCTATAAAACTCCCCCTGAATAAGTACAATATAATATCTGTGGGGATTAGAACAAAATACAGATTTAGAAACTGACATTTGAATTAAAACTGAGTTCTAAGTCTTTTAATCAGAGCATACTTAGAATTGAAACTAAGTTTTAAGATCTAACAATCAGAGCATGTAAAGCATATTCTGTTCACATAGAAACAAAACATTAGAACAAAAATATCATAGATTAGAATATTATAAGCAAAGTGATTAAGTGCTTAAATAAATATACTATGTGCTCCTCCAAGTACTCAAGCATCAAGTGTACTGTGTTCTCCCACATTATAATAAAAATATCACAGATTAGAACATGATAAGCAAAGAGATTAAGTACTTAAATAAATATATTATGTTCTCCTCCAAGTACTCAAGCATCAAGTGTACTGTGTTCTCCCCCTTTTTGTCATCAGAGAAAAGGGTTAGTAAATCAAAGCAAAATAGAAATAAAAAAATAAACAAAGTAAAAAAAAAATTTTAAGCAAACGACAGACACAAATAAAAATCAGAGCAAATAACAGAAAATTGTGCACAAAACAAAATAGAAACACAATCAGAGAGTAGATTAGAATGAAATCAAATAGGTTTAGAATCAGTTCTAAGTATTTTCGAAGTCCTGAGATTCTGAGCAGGTGATGTTTTAGTTGGATTCTCAAATTGTTTAGAAAAGGGATACAGAGGAGGTTTTCTTCTGTGAACGCTATTTTCCCCTTTCTTCTTCTTACTATCAGCTTCTTCTTCTTCTAAACTTAATGTTTTCTTTTCTATTTTGTCTTTCTCAGCTTTTTCTTTTTCTGAAGAATCTTCTTTTTCTTTTTCTAAACTCGATTCCATTACCAATTTAAAAAGAAAACTAAGAAAAAGAAAACTAAGAAAAAGAATAAAATAAAAGAAATAACACAAAAAAATAAAGACATCGCCAAAAGTAAATAAAATAAAACAAAATAAGAAAAAAAACATAAAAAAATGAATTTTTTTTTTTAAAAAAAAAATTAGAATCTGATGTAGATGAAGACATTAGAAATTGATGACAATAGAAATCCACATCAGAACCTTACATAGCTCTTCTAAACACAAAAACGTTTTTCAAAGTCACACATGATAGAATTTTAGAACATAACACAGAACATGTTTTTCAATATCAAATATAGAAAGCATTTTTAGAACATACTCACAGAGTTCTAAAATTAAGAGTTTAGAACTAACATACCCAGTTCTCTTCTAATCAAGCAGAATTGGCTTTCATTTAAAGGTTTTGTAAAAATATCTGCCAATTGCTTTTCTGTAGGAATGAACTCGATCACTATATCACCTTTTTGAACATGATCACGTATGAAGTGATGTTTGAGTTCTATATGCTTGGTTCTAGAGTGCTGGACAGGATTCTTAGATAAGTTGATAGTGCTTATGTTGTCACATTTGATTGGAACAGTTTCTAATTTCAGACCGTAGTCTGCCAATTGTTGTTTGATCCACAGAACTTGTGCAACACAGCTTCCAGCAGCAATATATTCTGCTTCTACAGTAGAAAGAGCAACAGAAGTCTGTTTCTTGCTAAACCATGATACAAGGGCGCTACTTAGAAACTGGCAAGTTCCAGACGTGCTTTTTCTATCTATTCTGCTTCCTGCAAAATCAGAATCACTATACCCAACAAGATCAAATGTATCATCTTTAGAATACCACAGACCCAAATTAGAAGTTCCACAAAGATATCTTAGAATTCTTTTTACAGCAATTAAATGAGATTCTTTAGGACATGATTGAAATCTAGCACATAAACAAACACTAAAGTGAATGTCAGGTCTGCTTGTAGTTAGATATAGTAAAGAACCAATCATACTTCTAAACATCTTAATATCCACATCCTTTCCATTTTCATCTTTTTCTAATTTTGAGGATGGACTCATTGGTGTACTACATACCTTGGCATTCTCCATTTTGAACCTTTTTAATAATTCTCGAGTGTACTTGCCTTGGTTTATGAAGATTCCATTGTCACATTGTTTGATTTGAAGCCCAAGGAAGAAGTTTAATTCTCCCATCATACTCATTTCAAACTCACCCTGCATAATCTTAGAAAATTCCTTACAAAGAAGGTCGTTAGTAGAACCAAAGATTATGTCATCAACATAGATTTGCACAACTAGAATATCAGGTGCTTTATTCTTAATAAATAGTGTAGTATCAACCTTTCCTCTAGAAAAACCATTTTCTGACAAGAACTTACTTAATCTTTCATACCAAGCTCTAGGAGCTTGTTTTAAACCATAAAGTGCTTTAGTAAGTTTATAAACATGATTTGGTTTATTATAAACTTCAAAACCGGGTGGTTGTTCTACATACACTTCTTCATTTAGAACACCATTTAGAAAAGCACTTTTCACATCCATTTGATATAACATGAAGTTTTTAAAACATGCAAATGCACAAAGCATTCTAATGGCCTCAAGTCTAGCAACCGGAGCAAAAGTCTCATCAAAATCGATGCCCTCTTCTTGGTTGTAACCTTGAGCCACTAACCTTGCTTTGTTTCTCACAACATTACCTTGTTCATCAAGCTTATTTCTAAACACCCATTTAGTACCAATAACAGAATGATTTTTAGGTCTAGAAACAAGTTTCCAAACTTGGTTTATTTCAAACTGATTTAGTTCTTCTTGCATTGCAATAATCCAACTTTCATCATTTTGAGCATCTTCTAAATTTTTAGGTTCTAATTGAGAAACGAAAGCAACATTACCAAAATATCTTCTAAGTTGAGCTCTAGTCATCATCCTTTCTGAAGGGTTGTCAATGATATTCACTTGAGGATGATACTTGTGGAAGTGCCACTCTTTTGGTAAATCAGAATTCTCATTTTCTGTTTCTGGCATTTGACTTTCTGTTGCATTCTGATCTTCATGTTCTGTTTCTGGTTCAGCCTGATTTTCAACATTCTGCTCACTTTCTAGATGTTCTAGTTGTTCTGATTGTTCATGCTGCTTTTCTTGATTGAAATCTACAACATCATCATCATTTTCTAATATTCTAGAAGTAGAATCAGATTCATCAAACACAACATGGATAGATTCTTCTACAACTAGAGTTTTCTTATTAAACACCCTATATGCTTTACTATTACTAGAATATCCTAGAAAAATTCCTTCATAAGATTTAGCATCAAATTTAGCAAGATGATTTTTCTTATTATCTAGAATAAAACATTTACACCCAAAGATGTGAAAGTAACCAATGTTTGGTTTTCTACCTTTGTATAGCTCATATGGAGTCTTTTTCAGTTTAGATCTTACCAATGCCCTGTTTAGAATATAACAGGCAGTGTTAACTGCTTCTGCCCAGAAATACTTTGGTAAATTAGAATCACTCAGCATGGTTCTGACCATTTCCTGGAGTGTTCTATTCTTGCATTCTACAACTCCATTCTGCTGAGGTGTTCTAGGTGCAGAGAAGTTATGGAAGATTCCTGATTCTTTGCAAAAAGCATCGAATTTCTGATTTTCAAATTCTCTTCCGTGGTCACTTCTAATTGCAGAGATGTTGTATCCTTTCTCGTTCTGTATTCTCTTGCAAAGATGAACAAACATGTCATACGACTCATCCTTATTTCTAAGGAAGAGTGTCCAAGTGTGAACCCCTCCCTCGAAAACATAGGCAGATAAAATGCTTATGACTAAGGGCAGAAATGCACGTGAATGTATGAGTCGCCACCTTGTTTAATTATTTTAGGGTAAACTAGGAAAAAACCCTAAGTTGACTCCAATTTTAATTAACCTAATTACTAGATTAATTATTCCAATGTCTAAGGCACAATCTTCAAACCCGAGGTGGATCTCGAGACCATGTCATGTTGATGAACTAACCAAAGAATGCATGCTTTGCAAGGCAAAAGATGTAATTGGACCAATGAAAAGTGTTTAAGTGATTTCGATGATTTCGACTTGCCACTCGGGGTTAAATCCCAAATGTGCCTACGTACTTCCGTTTGGATGGAAGATCAAAGTCAACGTAGTTCGATAGGCCTCTTTTAGAGGGCTTTGAATGAGGATGCTTTATGCATGAGTATATGTATGCTTTGTGCATTTTTGTTTAGGCATTTTGCCAAAGAATTGATTGATTTTTAGGCATTTGATGCCAAAAATGTTGATTTTAATGGCTTTTAGCCAAAAAGATTGATTTAGGCAATCGCTGCCAAAAATGATTAATTTTAGGCGATTGTCGCCAGAATGATTGATTTTAAAGCTTTTAGCCAAAAAAAAAGTGATCTAGGCAATTTGATTGCCAAAATGATGTTGATTGGGCGATTGTCGCCAAAATGATTGATTTAAGGCTTTTAGCCAAAATAAGTTGATTAATTTTAAGGCATTTTGCCAAAAGATCGATTTAATTGTAGGCAATTTGTTGCCAAAACGTGATCGATTAAGGCTTTTAGCCACAATTATTAATTAATTGGACTTAAGCCGGATTTGTTTGAAATAAAGGCGATTACACCATAGCTATTAATTAACTAGGTGTTTTAAGCCAATATTGTCGGACTTAGGCTTTAATACCACGATTATTAATTAATCGGGCATTTAGCCTAAATTTATTTAATTGAGGCAATTTGTTTGCCTAATGATGACATGGATGCATTTATGCAGTCGTAGAATTATTAAGAGTAGAAAAGAAGCATGCATGAAGTGCTAAAATTAAATAGGCAGAGTTCAGTTCATGTACCTGATTTAATCGTCGACCGCTTCTTAACTCCAGGTTAAGCTCCTCGTTAAGGGAATTAATTTTAATTTAATTTTAAGTGACCAAGTATCACAACAATAAAATAAAACTAAAATTAAAAAATGCAAGAAAGCAGTAAAGAATCGCAAAGAGCGTAGGGAGAAGGAGCGTCCGTCAACACAAACTGAGTGAGTCAAAACGGAAAGCCCGGGGCCACTATTTATAATAATAATAAAAAAAAGGACTGTTTCGGCGGTCGGGCCGCCGTGTCTCGGCGATTGGGCCGCAGGAGGCTCGGCGGCTCGGGCCGCCGATGTCAGGCGGTTGGGCCGCCGGGGCTCGGCGGCTCAGGCCGCCGGTGTTCGGCGGCTGGGCCGCCGATGGCCGGTGGCTTGGCCGCCGAAAGCCAGCGGCTGGACCGCCGTGCCTGGGGGTTTTGCTACTTTTTCATTCCGGGAGCTTTTTCGGGAGTTCCGGGCCTCCAAAAAATATTCCGGGACCAGTTCTGTGATCCACGTAATTTTTCGGACATTTCAAGTACCATATTGGCATATTTTCGGTGAACTTTCCGAGTGGCCTCCGATCCGGCCGGACTGTTTGCAGTCCGTGAAAACTGGCTCTTTGAGACTCAAAATTTGGTTATTCACAGTTGCCCCCCACCGGCAGCCATAAAAAAGATTTATGGGAGTCGGTGGTTGTCTGAAATACAAATTTTGAAAACGGAAATCGGACGCGTCCGAGAGACCCGCCTTTTGGCTATTTGCTATAAAATAGCCTAAGATTACTCATATTACTCATTCTAAACTTCTACATACCAAAACTCTCTCAAATCCTCTCAACTCTCAAAGTTACAAGGCCACCTTCTTTTATGGCTCTTCCAAGCTATTGCAGTGATGAGGACTTCCTCGAGTCCCTAGGGATTACCCTCGACGAGGTCGACCTCATGGCAAACGCAGATACTCACGCCTCCAGGTCCGGTATCTACGCCCAGGTAAGTCCTCTTTCACTCTTATGCGTGCAAATTATATTATTTGGGCCTTAGGCCAAAATTGTGATTTCTGGGCCTTAGGCCAAAATTGTGAACTTTTGAAAACATTTCCTGTGCTTAATTATTATGCATGCTAGGACAGAACTAAGATGTTTCCCCTTAGTAAGGAACCGAGAGGTAACTCTTAAGTTGATTTTACCTTTTAGGATTGCCGCATCAAATTGGATGTGGGTGAGAGTTCTGTGGCTGGGATTCCACTCGAACTATTCGATCCCAACTGTCCGGTTGGCGCGATCATCCGACCATCTTACTTGGGCTATCTGAGACACTTTGACATGGCACGGAGTAACTACAAGGAGTTATTGTGTGCCTTAGCTGAAAGGTGGTGGGATACCACTAATACTTTCCATTTCTCTTGGGGCGAGCTGACAATGACCCCTGCAGATTTTTCTGTGATATTTGGGATCCCTTTCGGGATCCGGCCGATCGAGCTATATGACGATTGGAGGATTGATATCTCCTCCGACCGGATGGTGGAGCTAATTGGGATAGACCTGCCTCGGCTGGTCGAACCAGGTTCTGCTACCCCTGCTTTGAGCGTTTCCAGACGCTGGTTATCCCTCCAGGCCCCTAGCATCTATGCCAGCTACGGGCGGGGAGAGCTGACGGCTACCCAGGTGGCCAGGTTCACCTTGTTGTTGTTGTTTGCTTCGACCTTTTGGTCCAACAGGAAGGAGAAGTTTAATCCCTCTATCTTGAAGAGCTTGGAAAATTTGGCTCTTTTAAAGGAGTATGACTGGGCCGGTGCTATCCTGAGTCGCATGTATGATGATATGTGTGACCTGAGCCGAGGCCATGGTAAGCTTAGCGGGACTTTCTATTTCTGGGAGGTAATGTAAAGAACATTCTCCATTTCTGTATTTTTCTGCTTAGCTTGATTTTCCTATCTCACTGATTCTTTTCCCTTCTCGTTTTTCTTTTTTTTTTTTTTTTTTTTTTTTTTTTTTTTTTTTTTTTTGCAGACTTGGGCATTCGAGTACTTCCCTTACACTCGCCCAGAGTTACTTCAGACTAATCCTAGATCAGAGCTGGCGCCCTCGGCTTGGAGATGGTACAAATCAAACCTTCACCCCGTCCGGCACAACAAGTCGCTGAAGGAGCTGAGAGCCTTTTTCGATACTTGCGCTCTGGGGCAGGTATGTGCTTAGTATTTTTGGATATGTTAAAAAAAAAAAAAAATTATTAACATATTTACATCTTTTATAGGCCGACGTGGGGCTGATGCCTGCCCGTTTACAAAGCTGGATTCAGGCTGATCCCGTCTTTCAATAGTCAGATGCCTTGTCTCAGCGGAGAGTGGTCTTGTCACACCCCGTCATACGGCGATATTATTTGGGTGAGAGAGTGGATGTTCAGCTAAGAGGCTGTCGCTCTGTCCCTTTTCCCCCCCCTGAGGATATGCGAGCGGGCAAACAAATGCAGCTTACTACTGCTCATACTAAAGGTATCTCTCACTTGGAGTTCATCATGGAAGGAGATTACGATGAGTTCTGCGTAATTTCTCTGATGCCGCCTATTGGATCTCGGCTGGATAATATCCCGAGGTCGGCTCCTTCTCAGCCGCTCGGTACCCGTTCTTCCCGGGCTTCGGGTCCCTCAACTAGGACTCCAAGGAGGAGGCCCATGGCAGACCCAACTTCTTCCACCCCGGTTGAGAGGAGGCCGTCGCAGGCCGGGCCTAGCCGGGCGGCAGGTCCTTCCAGGGCTCCCCGGGCTATTTTGGAGGCTACCGGGTCGCTTCATCCAGACCTGGCCAATCTACGTCTTCCATATAGTGTTTCCTACTTCGTCCCTAACAGTCCTCCAGTTTTTTGAGAGGTCTCCTTGGAGGGTGTGGATCACACAGTTCTTCCTTCCGAGGATATCACCGAGGTAAATCCTGGCACATTTCTCAAAGGAAAATGATTCCTAGGAGATATTGACTTGTATTTTTCTTTGTATGATTTTCCAGGTTCCTGTCGGGCTAGTCAACCAGATGATGGAGCTGTTTCTCGGGATGCAGCAGGAACTAGCTGCGGCCTGGACCCAGATAGCCTTCGAGGATCAGAGGGGGAGGAGGCCCCGTCGTTGATAGATTTTCTTGCTTTCCTTTATTTCCCTTTTGCTGTATTTTCTGTACCGAATCTTGGCTGTATCTGTTGTGCTGAACTTTATTTGTACCTGCACTTGATTAGTACAAGAAAAAAAAAATGTATGCATGGAAAAAAAAAAAAATTTTGCCTTATCAAAAACATTTCTCTTTTTCTTTCTATATATATACACACTTTAATATATATATATATATATATATATATATATGTATATATATATCCCCCCCCTTTTTTTTTTTTTTTTTTTTTTCCGCCGCCGGCTAGGGCGGTTGGGCCGCCGGAGGTCGGCGGCTGGGTCGGCGGCTGGTCCGCCGGCTTCGGCGACCTGGCCGCCGGACTCGGGCGGCGGGGCCGCCGAACAGGGCCGCCGGAGCCGGCCGGGCCGCCGAGCCGGGCCGCTGGCTCCGGCGGCTGGACCGCCTGCGGGCGCGCCCTTCCTCTATTTAAAGCATTTTTTTTTCTCTTTATTTCATTCACTCCTATTTTTCAAGCCATCCAGAATCTGGTTAGTCTCTTTTTTTTCTTCCTCTTCCTTTCTTTTTTTTCTTTTATTATTATATTTTTTATTATTACAGTATTTTTATTTTATTTTATTTTTCCTTTCTTTTTTTTTTTAGAGCACAATAAATAATAACAAGAAAAAAAGAATAACTAAAAGGACAATGAATCCCTTCTTCAACAATAGCATGCACAGCTGGACTAGGAGTCTCTCCAAAGTTGAAAAGATCAACTTGGGGAGGTATGGTCTCTCCCCCGTTATTACTCTTAGGGGTGTAGTAGTTGACTGGATTTTCTTAAGGGCTTGTATTAGATTTTGGGATCCTGAGGCCCATGTTTTCCGGTTTGGGGCGATGATGGAGGAAATGTGCCCTCTCTTTGAGGAGTTTTGTGCCATTATAGGGTGCGACCCCAATGCCCCTTTAGTCAAGCATGAGGTAAAAATTGGGTATGTTAGGTCATTTGAGACCCTGTTTCAGTTTAGCCGACCCCAAGCTAAGGTTATGATCGTTGATGACCAAAAAGCAATTCTGCTGCCTCTGATTGATGAATTTTCGGAGGCTCGCCCAGATGATCCTAACCGGATGAGGCTGAGGATGCGGGCCTTGGTTTTCTATTTATTGACTGGCTTTTTATTTAACCGGGACACAGGCTTTGGGGATTTGCGTCTTTGCCCCATGGTTCTACAAATGGAGGATATGGGTTGTATTGGCGGCATTGTGCTGGCAGAAACCATCAGGAGCCTTGACAGGGCTGCTTTGGGGTTTGATGAATGAACAGTTTCTCCCATTATTCTCCAGGTATTTCTCTTTATTATCTTTTCTCATTTTTTTTTCTTTTTAAACCATTCCCTCGTAATATAAAGGATCCATTACTCAGGTTTGGTTGAAGGATCACCTACAAGTGGTTGCTGCTCCTACTTTCCTTCCTTATAACCCATCTCAGTATCGCATGCGGAGGATCTTAATCTCGCATCCCGCTACTGACGCATGGGCTTCATGGTTGATCGAGTTGGGCCCAAACGAGATATTGTGGTTCATCTCCTGGTACAACATCAACCGTTTTATCCAGGTTAGCCTTCATCACACCCGAGTTTACCTTCTGGGCCTTACACATTGTACTTGGTACTGCGCTTCGCGCGTCTTGAGACAGATGGGGATAGATCAGACTGTTCCGATTACGGATGACTTTCCTGCTGATTCAGCCATTACCCCGGGTGTTACCCGAGCCGTCCTTAGAGCTTGGGTTAGAGATCACCATATGGTTAGGCCCTTGCCTAATCCTGCCAGTATTCAGACTTCTCCTGAGTATCGAGCCTGGTTCATTGCCAATGTCTGGCCAATTGAGAGACCAAGGAGGACCGCACTGCTGAGTGCACTCGAAGGTTGGGTTCAGGCTGATGAGATTGGGACCGGTGAGGAGATTGTGCTGGCTCCTCGGACAGGTGAGGCTGGGCAGAGTTCAACAGCTAGGGGTGACTCGGAGGATGTTGCTCCGCGGAGGAGACGGGACACCTAGGCTCCTATAGGCTTTTGGATTTTGGATGTAGTTCTCTTTTTTTTTTACTTTTATTTGGCTTTTGGAATTTTTTTTTTTTTGGATGTATTTTTTTTGCTTTAGATTTGGATTTAGACTTCATTATTCGTTTGGACTCTTTTGCTTTCCGCCTGACTTTGGGCTGCTATTGGAATGCGATTTGACTTTTTTAGTTTGAATTGAGAAAATCATTTAGCTTTCCAAGCATTTTCCAACTTTATTTATTTCAAGCTCTAATTTTTACCTAAGCTGCCCTTTCGGGTTTTCAACTTAGCGAGCTTACCCATTTTTGTCTAAGCCGCCCTTTTTGGGTTTTCAGCTTAGCGGGCTCCGACTTTTGCCTAAGCCGCCCTTTCGGGTTTTCGACTTAGCGGTTTTTTTTTTCACTTTTTTTTTCTTTCCTCTATTTGGCAAAGAAGAGATGAATTATGAAATGATTTTTTATTAATGTTTAGACCGCGCCCAATGAGGGCTGCCTACATATCTCCGATATATAATTTCTTTTTTCCAAAGAGAATCAGGTCTAATGTAGTTCGTTTTACATTATGCAAATGATTACAATTTACACAAAATATCTTTTTAACTGATCTAAATTACATGGATTAGTGAATTCCAAGCCATCCAAATTAGTCAAAATAACGGCTCCGCCTGACAAGATCTTCTTCAACACATAGGGTCCAGCCCAATGAGGACGGAACTTCCCCCGTGGATCTATGACCGGTTGTCTAATTTCCTTCAGAACCAAACAACCTTCTTCCAGTTTCCGGTCTTTGACCTTCTTGTTAAAATGTCGCGCCATTCTTCTTTGATAAACTTGAGTTTGGTGGATTGCTCGCAATCGCTTTTCATCCATACCCAAGAGCTACAAATGATAATTCTCAGCCCAATTTGCTTCACTGATCTGGCTTTCCCGGATAACCCTCGCCGACTGAACTTCCAGCTCAATAGGCAATACTGCTTCCATGCCATATACTAAGGAATACGGGGTTGCCCCAGTAGGTGTTCTGATTGAAGTCCTGTATCCCCACAAGGCATTTGGCAATTGTTCGTGCCACGCTCTATGCTTTTGAACTGTCTTCTGCAAAATGACTTTTATAGCCTTGTTTGCAGCCTCTACAGCCCCATTTGTTTGTGGACGATAGGGTGAAGACTTGTGATGCTGAATCTTCTTTTGCTTCAGTAGATCCGAGAATTCGCTTTGAAAGTGAGACCCGTTATCAGTGATGATCTCAAATGGCATTCCATACCGACAAAGGATGTTGGTACGAACGAACTGTGCTACCTTCTTGGCATTCAAGACTGAATAGGAGGCTGCCTCAATCCACTTAGTGAAATAATCAACAGTAACCAGGATGTATTGATGGCCATTGGAAGCCTTGGGATGGATCTTTCCGATCACGTCTATGCCCCAAGTTGCGAAAGGCCATGGTGAAGCGATGGGCTTCAAATTGATCGGAGGCTGCTTTTGCAGCTTGGCACAAATTTGACACTCGTGGCACTTCTGCGCGTGCCTTACGCAATCTGCATTCATGGTTGACCAGTAATAACCCAGGTTCATGATTTTTCGAGCCAAGGCTATCCCGTGCATGTGTGGACCAGACTCCCCATTATGTAAGGAATCCATAATGGCTTGAGCTTCTCCTTCATCAACGCACCTTAGGTGCAGGCCATTCCAACTTTTCTTATACAGAATTCCACCGATAAGGAAATATCCAGATCCTAACTGTCTCAATATTCGTTGATCAGCCTTTTTGGACCCGTCCGGGTAGGCTCCATTCTGAAGATAGTTCTGTATATCCCAAAACCACGGCTTGTCATCGACTAGGTTCATGACATGCGCTGGCTGTTTCTGCAGCCGAACCGTCAGTGGTCGAATGACTTGATCTCCCCCTACATTAACCATGGAAGCCAAGGTTGCTAAAGCATCTGCAAACTGATTTTTGCCCGTGGCAGGTAGTGAAAAGATAGTTCCTCAAACTGCTGAGCCAATTCATCTAAGCGCTGTAGGTAAGGAACCAAGCGCTCTTCCTTGATCTTCCATTTCCTTAGGGCTTGAGAGACTGTTAGGTTGGAATCTCCAAACACCTTAAGGATTTTTATTTCTTTTTCTAGGCCGCTTCCAACCCCTTGATGCAAGCTTCATACTCGGCTTCATTGTTGGTGCAGTCGAAATCTAGTTTGACTGCGATTGGGACGTATTCTCCACAAGGAGTTTTGAATACGACTCCAACCCCGTTTCCATGGTAGTTTGAAGCTCCATCGAAGTACTTCTCCCAGACCTCACTTTCCACGCTTAACAAATCCTCATCAGGAAATTCTACCTCCGGCATCTGGTCTTCGACCGGTAATTCTGCTAATTGGTCAGCCAAGGCTCCACCTTTTACTGCCTTCCGTTGTACAAACTTCAAATCATAAGCTGCGAGCACTGATACCCACTTAGCCATCTTGCAGTCAAGAACCGGCCTCTCCATAAGGAATTTCAAGGGGTTCGATTCAGAGATGACATAGGTCGTGTAAGACGAGAGGTAGTGCTGCAGCTTTGTACAGGCCCACACTAGAGCCGGACACAACTTCTCTATCTTGTTGTATTTTAGCTCGTATTCTAGTATCCTTTTGCTTAAGTAGTACACGGCATTTTCTATCCTTGTATCTTCTACTTGTTGAGCTAGCATTGCACCCATCGCTTCTTCTGTCACTGATAGGTATAATAATAAGGGCTTTCCTAGCCTTGGTGGCTGTAAAACTGGCGGGGATAGCAGATATTGCTTGACTTGGTCGAAAGCTTTCTGGCAATCCTCATTCTATTTAACCGCTACTCCTTTCCTGAGTAATTTGAAGATCGGACCACAAGTATCGGCCAATTGATTTATGAACCGGCTGATGTACTGTAGCCTTCCCAGGAAACCCCGAACTTCTTTTTCCGTCCTTGGTGCTGGCATTTCCAGAATGGCCTTGGCTTTCGAAGGGTCAATCTCTATGCCCTTCCGACTGACCATATGCCCCAGAAACACTCCGGATGTAGCTCCAAACAGACATTTTGCCGGATTGAGCTTTAAATTGTACTTTCGAAGTCTAAGGAAGAACTTCTCAAGTGCTATTGTATGTTCTTCGGCTGTTTTCGATTTAACAACCATATCGTCAACGTATACTTCTACTTCTTGGTGAATCATGTCATGGAAGACGGTCGTTGCCATTCTTTGATAAGTTGCCCCGGCATTTTTGAGCCCAAAAGGCATGACCCTGTAGCAGTAGGTTCCCCATTCTATGATGAACGCCGTTTTCTCTTTGTCTGGCCCATGCATCATTATTTGATTATAACCGACAGCAAGATCAGTCAAGGAGACCATCTCGTGTCCAGCCATTCGGTCCACCAGCAAGTCAATGTGCGGCAGGGGAAAGTCGTCCTTCGGACATGCTTTATTCAAATCCCGGTAATCCACACACATTCGCACTTTTCCATCCTTCTTTGGCACCGGCACGATGTTCGCTAACCACGTCGGGTAGGCAATAGGTTCTATGAACTTGTTTTCCAACTGCTTGGCAACTTCCTCCTTGATCTTCAAGGACCACTCTGTTTTCAGCCTTCTTAGCTTCTGCTTCACTGGCTTAACCTCTGGGTATACTGGAATCTTGTGCACCACTATTGCTGGGTCAATTCCAGTGATGTCGCTTGCTTTCCACATGAAGCAATCAGCGAATTTCTTCAAACATTCATTAACCTGTTCCCTGTTCATGCAATCAGATGCAATGTATGTATGTTCGTTTTCTTCTTTGCCAATTATTATTTTTTCCTTTTCATTTTTTATTTCATTTATTTGATTATTTTTGCTTGGAAATGCTTGGAAAGATAGACACGCAGGGTAATCAAGAATTTGCAAGCCTTTATTAATTATGACAGAATCATCTTCAAAGAATACATCAAATTTGAAATCTGGATCTTCTAGATCCGACGCAGATGACTCAGAATTAGAACTGGGCTCTGACTCGGTTTCAGACTCGGGGTCAGACTCAGACTCAATACAGGACTTGACTACCAACTTAGGTACTAGGTTTGACTCGGGAGGGGGTTTATCAACAGCGCGCTCCTCCTCGGTGTACCAGTTGGTGAGAGGTCCTTCATTTGGCTTGATCAGATCCAGCAAGTCTCGATTCCCGTCATTTCCTGTGATAACCGCAACTTCATCAAAGAGACTAGGCTGCATGAAGTCTTCTGTATCCAGTTCAGTTATGGTTTCGGGCTTGTTGCCCCAGACATCTGAGAATATCTCTAACCCAGGCAGCATCTTCCTAGCGGTTGGACAGCAAAAGGGTTCTTGGAAGCCACAGTAAGGAACTGCTTCTCCCGGTTTGCAGAAGTAGCTGTTCAGAGTCAATAGGTAAGGCCGCATCTGTACATTCTCTTTCCTTCCTCTTCGGGTCCTCTCAGCACGGTCCTCATCAGTGGGCTCATAACCCAAACCATAGGTCCCTTCATTCACTGGACATTCCCAGGCTTGCAGTGCAGGATACTTCTTCCCGGACCTTGACATAATTATTCCTGGTAGGTAGGACATTTTCAACATTAGAGGCACCATGCAGTTTATTTGCACTGTCCCAAAATCAAAGAGAATTCGAGAGCTTGCGGTCTTTCCCTCTATAAACTGTACAGTGTCGTATTGAAATCCAGAAAGGGGCAAATTGGCAGTCTCAGGGTTAACCTCAAAGAGAGGCTGGCCCTTTGGCCTTTTGAGCTGACTGTAGTCATCCCCCTGTATGGTGATAACTTTGTCTTCATAGGGAAACTTGACCTTTTGGTGCAGAGATGAGGGTACTGCCTTAGTGTGATGTATCCACGGTCAGCCCAGGAGCAGGTTGAAGCTAGTTGGAACATCAATTACCTGGAAGGGGACTTCCATCACAACTGGCCCAACTGTTAACTTTAGCGTAGCAACCCCCAACACTTCCCTCCGGGTGCTGTCATAGGCCTTCACTATCTGGTCCGAGGGAGTGAAGTCAGTTTCTTCCAACCCTAGACAGCTGGCTACTCTCAGTGGGCAGACGTTCAGCGCCGACCCATTATCAATGAGAACCATGGGCACGGTTTTGTCTCGAGTCTGAACAGTGACATAAAGAGCATTATTATGACTGCCTCCCTCCCTGGGTAAATCGTCATCAGAAAACCCGATGCTCTGCATCTTAGATGATTGGGTAAGGGTGGATACTAGCACTTCGGGGCTAACCTCCACTGATGTCTGTAATTGGCTCAAAGCCTTGCAGAGAGCTTGGCGATGAGGAAAGGATGATGCCAAAAGTTCCCAGATTGACACCCTAGCTTGTGTCTTTTTCAATTGTGAGAGTACTGGGTCCTCCTTCGGCTCCTTTACCTTCTGATAGGGCTTATTCTGGATTTTATCCAAGACCAACGGTTCGTACTGCCTCCCGCTCCTGGTAATGGCATCGACTTCTTCGCTCAGGTCATTCAAATCCAAGACACAGATGTTGTTCATTTAAAGGAACAGTTTGAAAGGATCGATTGGTTCCTGATCAGTCATAATAGCATTTATCCCATGATTTGGCAAAGGATTAGTGCTAATGTTGGGCTTACTCCTCGGAATGATCGAGCCATTGTCTACTAGGTCTTGGATGCGGTTTTTGAGTGTCCAGCAGGCTTCGGTCTTGTGCCCGTATCCCTGATGATACTCGCAATATTCATCTGCCTTGTAGTTTCTTGGCAATGGATTGGGAGGTGGCCTTGCTTCTAGAGGCTTGATATAGTTGGCCTTGACAGCCTCTCTAAAAACCAAAAGGATTGGCATTCCAAGGTCAGTGTATGTTCTTCTCGACTGATTACCGTTCCTCATGTTCCCCACACGTAATGGGTTAGTGGGGGAGATGCTCGCCACTTCGTGGACTTTGCTAGCTTGGCTAGGCTTCTTGTATTTAGAGGTTCCTGAGTCATCTTTCAGTTGCCCTATTTGGATCAGATCTTCCACCTTTGTAGCAGTGGCGATGAGCGACTGGAACGTTGGTAGGTACTGGGTTTGCAACCGTTGTTGGTAAACAGGCTGCTGGTTTTTTATTATTATATTGACCTGCTCCTGCTCAGAAGGCTGATTAATCATCTGGGCAGCTTTGGCCCTCCACCTCGTAAGGAACGAGGAGAAAGGCTCATTATTCTTCTGCTTGGTGGTCTCTAACTCTCTTCGAGTAACGTCCACCTCCATATTGTAGTGGTACTGTGAATTGAATGCATTACAGATATCCTCCCAGGTCTTCATCTTAGACCGATTAAGGCTAACAAACCATCTTAATGCAGCACCGGTAAGAGATTGTTGGAACAACTGAGCAAGGAGCTCACTGCTCAATCCGAATGGGTTTAGGGCACCCACATACATTTTCAAATGTGTTTTAGGACAAGTGGTTCCATCAAACTTGTCCATGTTGGGCATTTTGAATTTAGTTGGTAACCTGGCTTCGGGGAACAAAGACAAAGAGTCCATGTCCACCACTTCCTTGTGGGTCTTCAGGGCAGTGATAGACCTTTCCAGCAGTTCCAACTTTTCCCTCATCCTTTGAGCTTCTAGCTCTGAAGCAGTTTTGGAGGGCATGTCATCCAGGTTCAGGGTAGGGTTTGTTGGCTCAGCAGCAGGACCCTGATTGGAGGCAGCAGGTCCACTTCCCCCGGCCGAAGCCCTATTTCCATTACCATTGTCCAGCTCAGCTATCAGGGCAGTCCTTTGGGCAGCCAATGCCTCATTCATTCTGGCCTCCATTCTGGCCTCTAGCTGTTCGATGAGGGTTTGGATATCAGCAAGTGATGCCATTGATGCAGGTAAAGCTGCTGAAGTTGTAGGTGAAGCTGGTGTAGCTGGTGAAGCTGGTTATAGTACTGTAGGTGTGGCTGGCACTGATGTGGGCGCTTGGATCGTGGGCACCTGAAAGTACAAGGGTAGGTGGATTAAGTATAGTGTTTGGTGTATGAGGTAGGTTGACTCCTTGTCCAACTGTGCATGACTAATGGTGAAAGAGTGTTTTCCGTCCTCTTTGCGTTTACCCCATGTTTATGGTATGTCGTGAATGCACGTAACAGCACATCATAATCTGTTTTAATGGTATGGTTCTCATCATTGGGTGCATACAGTCCTAGAGGGTAGGTTCTATAGGCTATGACACGAATAGAGAATCGGCTTATAAAGGGACCCTTGAGCCTTGAGCATGGATATACCTAACCACATGTGAAACAAAGAGTTTCGCGTGGGTCCAACGGTACGCATGCCCATGGGCCATCCCCAAAAGGATTAGGGATGGTTTTCGGCAATAGGGAGGACGCTTTGGCTGTCCGTCAACATAATCAAAGAGACCTGCCGATCAGCGCTACTTGCTATCCAGACTCAGAAGTTTGAACAGAAAGAGAAGAAATTCATTTGAAATTCATTTTTTATGCAATGGAGAAAAAGATTCTCAATCGTGCAAATAAATCAACAAATTAAAAATGTTTTAATTTAGTTGTACAATCAAGTTCAAATTCTCCTTATTCCGTATTCTTAAAGAAAGAATACTGGATTTTTTTCTGTTGGGGTACCCTGCAAAACAAAGCATAGTAAATAATACCCTAAAGAAGGGCAGGTTAGTTTACACAACAATTGTAGTCCTCTTTATGCAAAAATATTGCATACATCCCCAGTGAAGTCGCCAAACTGTGAACCCCTCCCTCGAAAACATAAGCAGATAAAATGCTTATGACTAAGGGCAGAAATGCACGTGAATGTATGAGTCGCCACCTTGTTTAATTATTTTAGGGTAAACTAGGAAAAAACCCTAAGTTGACTCCAATTTTAATTAACCTAATTACTAGATTAATTATTCCAATGTCTAAGGCACAATCTTCAAACCCGAGGTGGATCTCGAGACCATGTCATGTTGATGAACTAACCAAAGAATGCATGCTTTGCAAGGCAAAAGATGTAATTGGACCAATGAAAAGTGTTTAAGTGATTTCGATGATTTCGACTTGCCACTCGGGGTTAAATCCCAAACGTGCCTACGTACTTTCGTTTGAATGGAAGATCAAAGTCAACGTAGTTCGATAGGCCTCTTTTAGAGGGCTTTGAATGAGGATGCTTTATGCATGAGTATATGTATGCTTTGTGCATTTTTGTTTAGGCATTTTGCCAAAGAATTGATTGATTTTTAGGCATTTGATGCCAAAAATGTTGATTTTAATGGCTTTTAGCCAAAAAGATTGATTTAGGCAATCACTGCCAAAAATGATTAATTTTAGGCGATTGTCGCCAGAATGATTGATTTTAAAGCTTTTAGCCAAAAAAAGTGATCTAGGCAATTTGATTGCCAAAATGATGTTGATTGGGCGATTGTCGCCAAAATGATTGATTTAAGGCTTTTAGCCAAAATAAGTTGATTAATTTTAAGGCATTTTGCCAAAAGATCGATTTAATTGTAGGCAATTTGTTGCCAAAACGTGATCGATTAAGGCTTTTAGCCACAATTATTAATTAATTGGACTTAAGCCGGATTTGTTTGAAATAAAGGCGATTACACCATAGCTATTAATTAACTAGGTGTTTTAAGCCAATATTGTCGGACTTAGGCTTTAATACCACGATTATTAATTAATCGGGCATTTAGCCTAAATTTATTTAATTGAGGCAATTTGTTTGCCTAACGATGACATGGATGCATTTATTCAGTCGTAGAATTATTAAGAGTAGAAAAGAAGCATGCATGAAGTGCTAAAATTAAATAGGCAGAGTTCAGTTCATGTACCTGATTTAATCGTCGACCGCTTCTTAACTCCAGGTTAAGCTCCTCGTTAAGGGAATTAATTTTAATTTAATTTTAAGTGACCAAGTATCACAACAATAAAATAAAACTAAAATTAAAAAATGCAAGAAAGCAGTAAAGAATCGCAAAGAGCGTAGGGAGAAGGAGCGTCTGTCAACACAGACTGAGTGAGTCAAAACGGAAAGCCCGGGGCCACTATTTATAATAATAATAAAAAAAAGGACTGTTTCGGCGGCTGGGCCGCCGGAGGCCGGCGGCTGGGCCGCAGGAGGCCGGCGGCTGGGCCGCCTGAGATTGGCGGCTTGGGCCGCCGATGTCAGGCTGTTGGGCCGCCGGGGCTCGGCGGCTCGGGCCGCCGGTTCCCGGCAGTTGGGCCGCCGGGGCTCGGCAGTTCGGGCCGCCGGTGTCCGGCGGCTAGGCCGCTGATGGCCGGTGGCTTGGCCGCCGAAAGCCAGCGGATGGACCGCCGTGCCTGGGGGTTTTGCTACTTTTTCATTCCGGGAGCTTTTTCGGGAGTTCCGGGCCTCCAAAAAATATTCCGGGACCAGTTCTGTGATCCACGTAATTTTTCGGACATTTCAAGTACCATATTGGCATATTTTCGGTGAACTTTCCGAGTGGCCTCCGATCCGGCCGGACTGTTTGCAGTCCGTGAAAACTGGCTCTTTGAGCCTCAAAATTTGGGTATTCACACCAAGTGAATCTAGAGTAATCATCAATAATAACAAATGCATAAGATTTACCTCCAAGACTAGAAGGAGTAACAGGTCCAAATAAATCAAGGTGTAGCAATTCTAAAGGTCTAGAAGTAGAAACCATACCTTTAGATTTGAAAGATGTTCTGATTTGTTTGCCCAATTGACAAGCATCACAAATGTGATCTTTTTCAAACTTTAGCTTTGGCAAACCATGAACCAAGTCTTTCTTAGACAGTTTAGAAATAAGGTGCATACTTGCATGTCCAAGTCTTCTATGCCATAACCAACTAGAATTGTCAACAGAAACTAAGCAAATGTCTAGGTTATGCATATCAGAAAGGTCTACTAGGTATTTGTTCCCAAACCTTTTTCCAACAAATAAAGTTTTGTTATCATGCATGTTCTGAACTTCACAATAAGAGGGTTCAAAGATCACTCTTCTATTTTTATCACAAATCTGACTTACACTTAACAAGTTATAATGTAATCCTTCTACTAAGCATACATCTTCTATTGAAGGCTTAGAACCTACCACACCAATACCAATGATTTTACCTTTAGCTTTATCTCCAAAGCTCACTGTACCTCCCTTTTTCTTTTCTAATCTGGTGAATTTCTTTCTATCACCAGTCATATGCCTAGAGCAAGCGCTGTCCATGTACCACATTTCTGTTTTCAGCTCACTCCTTAGGCACACCTGAAAAAATCACGCAGATTTAGGTACCCAACTCGTATTAGGTCCTGGAGGGTTAGTGGTAACATGTGTATTCAACTTACTATGATTTTTCTTTTAGTTGAGACTAACAGAATTTTCAAATTGCTTCTGATGTTCTAAAGTCACAACATTAGAAACAACATTTTTCATATTAGAAACACGATTCTGTTTTGAAATGCTATCATAGTTAGAACTTGTCTTTTCTTTAGAAAACGATTCTGAAATTGACTTTAGAATTCTAATCTCAGTTTTCAAAGATTCATTTTCAGAATTCAGATTTTTACATTTTTCTTCAAAGTGTTTCAGATTTTCAGAAAATTTGTCATTGCAATCTTTAAGATCTTTGATTTCAACAATAAGATCTTTGCATGTAACTTCTTGATAAAAAGCATCTTTCAAATGATTACATTCAGTTTTTAATTTTCTGAAGTCTTTCTTTAGAACTTTATGCTTTCTAACAAGCTTTTCAAATTCAGTGCAAAGGTTATTATAAGTATCTAGAAGATCACTTTCTGATTCAAGTTCAGAGATACTTACATTGCTTTCATCACGTTTTTGGCATATTGTATTTGCTTCACTACTTTCAGCTTTCTGTGTTGAAGTCGGAGTTTTGATTTCCTTGGAGTCAGAATCGATAGTGGCCATTAGACAAATATTCGTAGTTTCCTCCTGGTCACTTTGACTTTCAGAATTAGAATCGTCTGAGACACTCCAAGCAGCTACAAATGCTTGCTTCAACTTTTCTTTCTTTGATTTCTTTTTCAGCTTAGGACAATTAGGCTTGATATGGCCGGGCTTGTTGCACTCATAACAAACCACTTCAGAAAGTTCTTTCTTAGGCAAGTTGCTATTTTTAGATGAAAAGTTCTTTTTGATAAACTTTTTCTGTGGCCTTCCACCTTTTTTATAGACTTTCTTGAATCTCTTAGCAACAAGTGCTAAATCATCACTATCAAGATCAGAAGAACTTTCTTCACTAGAAACTACTTTCACAGCCAGTCCTTTCTTTTTCTTATCTTCTACACTCAAAGAGGATTTCATCTCTTCTGAAACAAGAGCTCCTATCAAATAATCATACGTTACAGGAGTTTCTTTATAGTTCATTACAGTTCCTATAGAATCCCATTTTTTAGGTAGAATTCTAAGGATTTTCTTAACAAGCTCATCTTCTAAAATTTCCTTTCCAAGAGTTCTCAAAGGGTTAACTATATTTGTAAATCTGGAATTTAGTTCAGCTATAGTCTCTCCTTCTCTCATACTAAACATTTCATATTCTCTCCAAAGGATATTAATTCTGGATTCCTTCACTTGGTCAGTACCCTCATAAGTAACTCTAAGTTTTTCCCATACTTCCGTTGCAGACTTACATCCAGACACTTTGTTATATTCTGTTGGATCTAATGCACAGTGAAGAATATTAATGGCTTTTGCATTTATAGATATGTCATTCCAATTGGCATCATTATATTCTTCTTCTGTTTTTGGAATTCTTTCATTGTCAACAGTTTTCATAGGAATACGAGGACCTGTTATAACATTCCTCCAGCAATTTATATCAACTGATTTTATAAAGTTTTCCATTCTGGTTTTCCAATAAGAGTAATTAGAGCCATTGAACAGAGGTGGTCTAGAAACAAATTGACCTTCTAAAGATGTAAGAGGAAATGGGGCTACCATGGGATCTTTTCTCTCAAGCGGTTAAGCTTCGGTAAGTCAAGAGCCAAGAGCTCAGATACCAGATTGTGGGTCCCGTTTATATATGGCACAACCCAAGAGGGGTGGTGAATTGAGTTTTCTAAAAATTTAACTTTCAAAAACAAAAATCAGAATTCTATTGCAGCGGAATTAGAAAGCATTTGTGAGAGTTAGTTATCAAGTTTAGAACTTCCTCACAAAGCTTATTGCACGATTAGAAAGACTCTGTGAAGAACAATTATTGCATTTAGAACTGCTTCACAAAGCTTAAGCAATTTTAGAATAACTCTGTGAAGGACAGCTATTGCGATTAGAACAGCTTCACAAAGCTTAAGCAATTTTAGAAAGACTCTGTGAAGAACAGCTATTGCGATTAGAACAGCTTCACAAAGTTTATTGCTATTTTAGAAAGACTCTGTGAAGAACAGCTATTGCGATTAGAACAGCTCCACAGAGCTTAAGAAATTTTAGAAAGACTCCATAAACAACAGTTATTGCATTTTAGAACTGGTTCACAAAGCTTTAAGCAAGATTAGAAAACTGATTATAATTCAAATTGTGAATTACACTGAATATAGAAGGACAGATTAGAACTTGGTAAAATCACAATACAGAAATCCAGAGTTCTAATGTTCCACAGAGATAAAGCTTATTCACGATTAGAATCAGAAACTCATTAACAACATCGCATTTCTAAACAGATTAACAATTGCGTAAATAGAATATAATCAAGCAGAACTTCAGAAAGTAAAAGAAGATAAACACAGAGATTTATAGTGGTTCGGCACTAACTCGCCTACATCCACTCCCCAAGACGCATCTTGAGATCCTCCACTATGTTATCTCTTTTCAAGGGTAAGAGACAAACCAACAATACAAGGAAATAGATCAACACCTAGATCTAACCTTTATCCCACTAGATTTTCCAAAGGTTCTAGTTAACCTCAACCCCTTTCTGTTTTTGCAGAGATCAAAAACTCAAATCAAGACATTAGAATCTCACACAAGGAGAAGGTCGCTTGATAACCTATAACACCATAGCTTTTCACCTAAGCTATTACACAAAAGTTTTTCAAATAAAGAGCCTGTCTACAACAGATTACAGAATCTATATAGACAGAGAGAAATGCAAATATAAGCACAGGAAGAACAGAAAATGAATTTAGAAAACAGATTTAAAGATCAGAACTGTTCTTCAGAAAATGTTGTTAATAAATTTTCTTTTCTCTTAAAAATTTTTCTTGAAGCAAAGTGACGAAAAGAAATAGGGGGATTAAAGAGAGAGCTTTGAGAGATTTAAGCTTTAAACAATGGACTCATACTCTTTTGCAAAACCCGATCTTTTTAAAAGAGGAAATGGTTTTTATATGAAAAGATGATATTCTCTTTTGAAGTTAACATTGAGATTATTTTTGCTTTAATGAGCAATAAAGTTTCTGATATTTTTAAACTAACGAGGCAATGCATGGTTGCAATTAAAATGGCTGTTTGACCACATTTAATATTCACACATGCAAGGTTTGAAGGTGAAAGGTTCAATTTAGAAAACAGTGTAGCATTTATATCAGAAACAGCCAGCTGTATTAGAAATAGACAGTTGTATTAAATCAGAAACTGCTTTTTAGATCAGAAAATGCTTTTTGCAGAATTTCATTTAAGAGCTACAAAGAATATTTACTCCTGTGAACCCCTCCCCCCAAAAACACATAGGCATGTAATGCATATGATGAATGAGAAGAAATGCACGTGATGTGTGAGTCGCCACCTTGTTTAATTATTTTAGGGTAAACTAGGAAAAAACCCTAAGTGACTCCAATTTTAATTAACCTAGTTACTAGATTAATTACCCAATGTCTAAGGCATGGTCTTCGAACCTGAGGTGGATCCCGAGACTATGTCATGCTGATGAAACTAACCAAAAAATGAATGCTTTGCAAGATGATTGGACCAATGGAATGTTTAAGTGAGTTTGAATGATTGCGACTTGCCGCTCGGGGTTAAATCCCGAACGTGCCTACGTACTTCCGTTTGAATGGAAGATCAAAGTCAACGTAGTTCGATAGGCCTCTTCTAGAGGGCTTTAGATGGGATGCTTGATGCATGAGTGTGTGTATGCTTTGTGCATTTTTGTTTAGGCATTTTGCCAAAGAATTGATTGTTTCAGGCACTTGGTGCCAAAATGTTGATTTGAGGCTTTTTGCCAAAAGAAAGGATTTGGGCTTATTCTTGCCAAAAGATAAGTTGTGCTTATTTGCTTGCCAAAGATTAATTGGGCTTATTATTGCCAAAAGATTGATTGTTTAGGCGATTGTCGCCAAAATTGAATGATTTAAGGCTTTTTAGCCAAAATGAATTGATTTAGGCAATTGTTGCCAAAGGTTGATTCAAGGCTTTTAGCCAAAAGAAATTGATTTAAGCGATTTGTCGCTATAAAAGAGATTAATTTTCACTTATAAGCAATTTATTTGCTTAAAGTGATTATTTAAAAGGCTTTTATCCAAACTATTGATTTAAGCGATTTGTCGCTATAAAAGATTAACTTTTCACTTATAAGCAATTTGTTTGCCTAAAGTGATTAATTAAATTGAAATATAGGCAATTTATTGCCATAAAAAAACGTGTTTAAGTAGGACCTTTTAGTCACAATCATTGATTAACTGGACTTAGGCTAAGAACTGTTCGAAATAAAGGCAATTTCACCATAGTTATTGATTAACTAGGCTTCTTTAGCCAATAATGTCAGATTTACGCTTTAATACCTCGATTATTAATTAATCGGGCATTTAAGCTTAATCTTTATTTGATTGAGGCAATTTATTTGCCTAGTGGATGATATGGATGCATTCATGCAGTTATAGAGTTAAGGGGAGTAGAAAAGAAGCATGCATGAAGTGCTAAAATTAAATAAGCGTAGTCTAATTTATGTACCTGATTTAATCTCCGACCGCTTCTTAACTCCAGGTTAAGCTCCTCGTTAAGGGAAATATTAATTAAAATGGAATTTTAATGGCCACTTAGTAAAGCAAGAAAAAATGAAAGCAGAATAAAATAAAATAAAATAAAATAAAGAATGCAGAAAGCGATAAAAGAATCGCAAAGAGCGTAAAGGGAGAAGAGAGGTCCGTCAACACAGACTGTGTCTAAAATGGAGCCCCGGGGCCTCTTTTTATAGAAAAAAAACGCACCCCGGGCGCGCCTGCCCGCCCTCGAGGGCGGGCATGCCCGCCTGGGCTGGGCGGGCGTGCCCGCCTGGTTTGGGCGGGCGCGCCCGTCCTTGAGGGTGGGCATGCCCACCCCCGCGGGTGGACATGCGTGCCTTTTTTTTTCTTTCCGGAGGCTTTTCCGGGAGTCCCGGACTTCCAAAAAATATTCCGAGACCAGTTTCGGAATCTTCGTAATTTTTCGGACATTTCAAGTACCATATTGGCACACTTCCGGTGAACTTTTTGAATGACCTCTGGTCCGACCGGGCTGTTTGTAGTCCGAAAGAATTGGCTCTTTGAGCCTCAAAATTTAGGTATTCACAGTTGCCCCCCACCGGCAACCATAAAAGATGTTTTATGGGCGCTGGTGGTTGTCTGAAAACTAAATTTTGTAGGCGAATGTTAGACGCGTCAAAAGGACCCGCCTCTTGGCTATTTGCTTATAAATAGCTCAAAAACTCATTATTTCATTTATTCTCCACTCTCCAAATCAAAAGAGCTCTCTCAAATTCTCTCAACTTTCTCATCATGGCTTCCCCAAGCTATAGTAGCGGTGAGGGCCTCCTGGAGTCTCTGGGAATTTCTGTGGACGATGTCAATCTTGCGGCGGACGCTGACAATCATGCTTCCATGACCGGCGTCTTTGCCCAGGTAAGCTCCCTTCGCTTCTGTACTTTTGGGCCTTAGGCCAAGTGTGAATTTTTTGGGCCTTAGGCCAAATTATGATTTTTCGGGCCTTAGGCCAAATCGTGATTTTTTTGGGCCTTAGGCCAAATTATGATTTTCGGGCCTTAGGCCAAATCGTGATTTTTTTTGGGCCTTAGGCCAAATCGTGATTTTTTGGGCCTTAGGCCAAATTGTGATTTCTTGGGCCTTAGGCCAAATCGTGATTTCTTGGGCCTTAGGCCAAATCGTGATTTCTTGGGCCTTAGGCCAAATCGTGATTTCTTGGGCCTTAGGCCAAATCGTGATTTTTGGGCCTTAGGCCAAAATCGTGATTTTTGGGCCTTAGGCCAAATGGTGATTTTTGGGCCTTAGGCCAAATCGTGATTTTTGGGCCTTAGGCCAAATCGTGATTTTTTGGGCCTTAGGCCAAATCGTGATTTCTTGGGCCTTAGGCCAAATCGTGATTTTTGGGCCTTAGGCCAAATCGTGATTGAATCTTACCACTTTTATTAGTATGATACTGGGGGAGGATTAGGATATCTTTTAGTTAGGAACCAAAGGATAACCTTAAACTGTTTTACCTTCTAGGATGCATACATTAGGCTGGACGTGGGCGAGTCCTCTATTGCTGAGATCCCATTTGACATACTTGATCCTAATAACCCGGTCGGAGCCATCATTGGCCCCTCTCACCTGGGCTTCTTAAGAAATCTCGAGCTGGGTAGGCAGAATTACAAGAGTTTACTGGGCGCGTTGGCTGAGAGATGGTGGGACACCACCAACACTTTCCACTTCTCTTGGGGCGAGATGACGATGACCCCAACTGACTTTTCATTGATTTCTGGGATTCCTTTTGGTACTCGGCCGATCGAGCTGTATGACGATTGGAGGACTGCGGTTACCCCCGACCGAATGACGGAGTTGATAGGGATTGACCTTCCCCGGATTGTTAGACCCAGCCATTCATCCCCCGATCTGAGTGTTTCGAGGCACTGGTTATCCTCCCAAGCCCCTAGCATTTATGCCCGACATAGACAGGGAGAGCTAACGGCTACTCAGGTAGCTAGATTCACTCTGCTGCTGCTGTTTGCTTCGTCTTTCTGGTCTAACAGAAAAGAGAAGTTTAATCCCTCTATACTGAGGAGTTTGGAGGACTTGGCCCACCTCACTGAGTATGACTGGGCCGGTGCTATTCTGAGCCGCATGTACGATGATATGTGCGATCTGAGTCGAGGCCACTGTAGGCTCAGTGGGACCTACTATTTCTGGGAGGTAATGTAAAGAACATATCCTCATTATGTGCCCCCCTTTATTTTTATTATTAATCCTTTCCTTCCTTGTGCAGACTTGGGCCTTTGAGTATTTTCCCTATATCCGCCCTGAGCTGGCCCGCACTGATCTTGGGCTAGGGTTGGTACCTTTAGCTTGGAGATGGTACCGAGCTAACCAACAGTCTATTCTACACCGGAAGTCTTTGGGAGATCTGCGGAGCTTCTTCGATACTTGTACCATAGGGCAGGCGAGTGCATTCCTAATTTCTCTTGGTTATGTGAAAAAATAAAAAAGATTTATTAACACATTTGCTTCTCTTACATAGGTTGAAGTAGGGGCGATGGGCATCCGACTCCAACATTGGATTGAGGCGGATCCCCATTTCAGGCGATCAGAGGCTCTGTCTCGGCGGCGGTTTGTCTTATCACATCCTGTTCAGAGACGTTACTACCTGGGTGAGCGAGTGGACTTCCAGGTTAGGGGCTGCCGCTCCGTTCCTCTTCCTCCCCCTGAGGACATGTGAGCGGGGAAACAGATGGTTCTTACAGATGTCCATACTGAGGGTATCCCGTACATGGAATTGATCCGGGGTGGAGATTATGACGAATTCTGCCAGGTGTTTTTGATGCGGCCCATCGGCTCCAGGTTCGACAGTCTCCCGAGGTCGACTCCTTCCCAGCCGCTTGGCACCCGTTCCTCTCGGGCTTCCGGTTCTTCGGCCAGGACTCCAAGGAGGAGGCCTGTGACCCAGCCTTCTTCTTCTACTCCGGTGGAGGGTTCGTCTCGAGCTGGCCCTAGTCATTCGGTTGGTGCCTTCAGGATTCCCCAGGCTATTTCAGAGGCTACCAGGCCTGTCCATCCGGGCTTGGCCAATTTGCACCTTCCATACAGCATTTCCTATTACACTCCTGAGGGTCCTTCGTCTCTTAGGGAGGTATCCCTGGACCGTGTGAATCACCTGGCTCTTCCTCCTGATGACATTAATGAGGTAATGTCTGGTAAATCCCTCATAAAAAAGGATTCATAAGAGATTTGTATATTGACTTTGTATTTTTGTGTGATTTCCAGGTTCCTGACGGCTTGATCCGTCAGATGATGGAGCTAATCCTTGGAATGCAGGAGGAACTAACTTCAGCTTGGACACTGCAGGCTTTTGACGACCAGAGGAGGAGGAGGTCTCGCCGCTGAAAGCTGCTAGACTTCTTTGCTTTCCTTTACTTTCTTTCCCTCTTTTTTTTTTTTACTGTATTGAATCTTGGCCTGTATTTCTGTACTCAACTTATTTGTACCTGTATTTGATTAATACTGACAGTATGCATGCATTAGATTTGAGCAGAAAAGGATTAAAAAGTACACACTTTGTTTCTCTTTTTTTTTGTTTTTTTTTTTTTTTCGAAAGAGAAAAGGAAAGAAAAAAAAAAGTTATTTTCTACTTTTATTTCTATTTTTCTTTTTTTCTTTTTCTTCTTCTTTTTTTTTTTTTTTGTTTTTTTTTTTCATGCCTGCCTGGGCTGGGCGGGCGTGCCCACCCTGGGCTGGGCGGGCGTGCCCGCCCTGCCTGGGCGGGCATGTGCGCCCACGCTGCGCGGGCGTGCCCGCCCTAGCTGGGCGGGCATGTCCGCCCACGCTGGGCGGGCGTGCCCGCCCTTCCTGGGTGGGCATGTCCGCCCACCCTAACCGGGCGGGCGTGCCCGCCTTTCAGGTGGGCATACCCGCCTTAGAGGGCGCGGGCAGCCGCCCTTAGGCGCGACTTTCTCAATAAAAAGGCTGCTTTCAGCCCCTTTTTTTTTCATTCTGACTCTCGAACACTGTGCTTAAACAACTATTTAGGTCAGTTCTCTCTCTTCCCTCCTTTTTTTTTTTTTTTACTTATTATTATTTATTTTATTTATTATTATATTTATTATTTTTTTTTTTAATAAAAACAGGAAAGATAAATAAATAAGAAACATGAATCCCTTTTACAATCATAGCATGCATAGCTGGACCAGGAGTCTCTCCAAAGTTGAAAAGATCAATTTGGGGAGGTACGGAATTTCTCCTGTTATCACTCTTAGGGGCGTAGTAGTTGACTGGGACTTTGTGCGAGCCTGTATTAGATTTTGGGATCCTGAGGCTCACGTTTTTCGGTTTGGGGCTATGATGGAGGAAATGTGCCCTCTTTTTGAGGAATTTTGTGCGATTATAGGGTGTGATCCCAATGCTCCCTTGGTTAGGCACGAGGTGAAAGTTGGGTATGTTAAGTCATTTGAGAACTTGTTTCGGTTTAGCCGGCCACAGGCTAGGGCTATGATTGTGGATGATCAGAAGGCGATTCTGCTGCCTCTGATTGATGAATTTTCAGAGACTTGCTTGGACGACCCTGACCGGATGAGGCTGAGGATGCGGGCCCTGGTTTTCTGCTTATTGGCTGGTTTCTTATTCAACCGGGACCCGGGTTTTGGAGACTTGCGGCTTTGCCCTATGGTTTGGCAAATGGAGGACATGGGTTGCATTGGCGGTATTGTGCTGGCTGAGACCATTAGAAGTCTTGACAGAGCCGCTTTAGGGTTCGACGATTGGACCGTTTCTCCCATTATTTTGCAGGTATTTCTCCCTATCATCTTTCCTCATTCTTCTTCTTCCTCTTTTTTTCTTATAATGGAAAAGATCCATTATTCAGGTTTGGTTGAGGGATCACCTTCAAGTAGTGGCTGCTCCAACCTCCCTTCCCTACAATTCTTCTCAATATACCATATTGGCACACTTCCGGTGAACTTTTTGAATGACCTCTGGTCCGACCGGGCTATTTGCAGTCCGAAAGAATTGGCTCTTTGAGCCTCAAAATTTAGGTATTCACAACTCCAAAGATATTTTAGATAGGAAAACGTGAAGAGTAAAGATTTTGGCTATAAATTTATTCAAAAACATTTCAAAACAATTTTGAGAGAGATAAAATAGATTTGTGCTTATAATATCATTTACTCTATATCCTACAATAATTTCCTAAGACTTATTATAATACTAACCAATAGGAAATATCTTCTTTAATCTTCATGGTCTTCAAATAAAAATCTTGGGATGTAGGAACTTCATTTCTTCAATAATTTTCAACAATAATTTCTGCATAAAATAATATTAGCACATACAAGAATATTAAATTTATTTGTTTTGTATAATCATCAAAATCTCAAGATAAAATTGACCCTTGAGCCAACAATAAGATCTTGCATCAGGAATGGTGTATTGTCAAAGTTACCAATTAATCCATCTAAGCCTATTCAGGGCAAGTTTGTTGATCAAGACTGTGAATACCATCAGTGCAAAGGTCATTCTACTGATAATTGCTTCAGACTCAAACATGATATACAAGATTTGATAGATAGTGGGAAGATCACCAAGCCTTCTGAGCATAGTAAGCCTATGCCCGGAAACCATTAAAGTTAGTTGTGATGAGTGTATTGAACAAGCTCTTAATCCTGTTTTTTGTTTTTCTGAATGTTGCTTTGAGAACAATATGGGTGGATTTCCTTTACTATTTCAATCAATGGGAGTGAATTTTGATTACTTATTTTCTTGTTTCTCCTAATTGTTATGTTCATGGCATTAATTATACCACACGCATATTTGGCATAAATGCATTGCATCATTTTGCATTTAACCTAAGCACCGCCGAAAATCCCAAAATAATCGAAATCGGATCAGACTTTAAGCTTGAGCTCAGAAACGATCTCCAAGAATGTCTCAAGAGGAATTCAGAAGTTTTCGCTTAGAGTTATGCTGATATACCGCGTGTCAATAAGTCAATTACAGAGCATGTCATCCCTACCGATCCGAATATCAAGCCAGTAAAGCGGAAAAGAAGACGGGTCAGACCAGAGTGGCAAGACAAGACGAAGGCTGAGGTTCAGAAGCAGCTAGATGCAGGTTTCTTGGAGGTAGTGCATTACCCTGAGTGGTTAGCAAACATAGTCCCTATGCTCAAGAAGGATGGGAGACTAAGAGTCTGCGTTGACTACAAAGATTTAAACAAAGCCTCGCCCAAAGATGACTTCCCTCTTCCACATATGGATGTTCTGATCGACAGTGCTGCAAGAATGAGATGTTATTCCATTACGAACAAAAAAAAAAAAGAAGAAAAAAATGATGATGAAATAAAAAATATGATAGTTGAAAAAAAAAGAAAAATAATGAAGAGAAAAAGCCGAGAGTGAGTTTTTCAAAAAGTTTGTTTTATTCATTGACTGCCAAATAGGTGGCTAGGAACATTTTGTGTTGCTATGGTGTTTCTCATCACATAGTTACAGACAATGGTTTTCACTTCCGAGCAGATGTCATCCTAGAGGGAAATTCAGGCCCAACTGGCATGGACCGTTCAGAATTCAGAAGCTATTGGCCAAGGGTGCCGCTGAATTAGTCACTACGGAAGGAAAATCTTTTAATCGGATTGTTAATCAAAACCAGATGAAAAGGTTTTATGTCTGAAATGATGATTTCGATCACTAAAAAAAAAAAAAAAAAAAAAAGAGGAAGCTAGGTTGAAAACCCGAAAGGGCGACCTAGGTAAGAAATGAACTCGTTAGGTTGAAAACCCGTAAAGAGCGGCCTAGGCAAAAGTTAGAGTTTAAAAATAATAATAAAAAAAAAGAGAAAGAAAAAAAAAAGAAAAAGAAAAAAAGAGAGAAAAATCTTGAGATTAACGCGTGGTGCTTAGTTTAAATGCGAAATCTATGCCATGCATTTATGACATACTTGCGACTGGTTGCTCAATGCCATCAACCTGACTAGAAGGAGAATAGGCGAATGAGTAGTTATAATGAACGACTATTGTATTAAAGTAGTTGCTCTGTACTTCTGTATGATGTTGAAAGAAGTAAGATCAATAAAAGAGCTTGATCTTCAGATTTTTTTTCTTCCCTTTTGTTTCTGGGATATGATTGTTGACTACAAGACCTTCCTCTCTGCCTATTTGGTCAGCATTTGCTCATTTGTTTTGAAGATGTTTGGCTTTTGGTCCTGCCTGAGTGTTGGATTCTTTTAGACGGCGATCAGGAGGTCAAATGCTATTTTCTCGGTGGTTTCCTTGGAAGGATCGATAAAGGAAAACCATGCATAAATCCCTAGCACTTAAATATGTTCATGCATACATGAGGGAGTTGCATATTTTATCTCTTTCTGAATGTTGCAGGTGATAAAATGGTCACCCCATCTTTTTCAAATGTAAGTTTCCATCCTTAGTTAAAAAAAAAAAATCCACTTTTATGTGCTTTCATTTCTTAATCCAAGGGCAGGAGGCCCAAGTGCTAAGTCAGCAAATAATTTCAAAAGAAAAGATTTGTTGTTGTCTTTTGGTGTCTTTAAGTGCAGCGAACAGGAATCAATAAAGAGGGAACTGCTGGAATTATTCATTGAAAAGAAAAAAGGGGAGGATACAATGATTAGGAGCTTATGGCCCTCCAAAATACAGGAAATTGAATAAAGAGAAAAGCAGCAGCTAAGTCATCACATCCACCAAATTACCCTCAGGTAAGTTTTTCTTTCAACTCTGCATCAGCAAAAGTATACCTAAAAATTTGGGTCTAGAAAAATTTAGCAATTTGGGACTAGAAAAATTTAACAAAAATTTTTGCTTTGCCAAAATTTCAAAATTTTTTCTGCAATGGATAAAAAAAAAAAGATTTTCAAGGTTTGCTTAAAAGATAATATTTTTGGTCTCGGGATGGATTCCTGACTGGGGGCAAAAATAAAATCTTTTACCCTGATGCAAAAATTTCAAATTTCAAAGTTTATGGTTATTAATGCATGGGGGCATGTGATGCTCCAACATCTAACAAAGGCAAGATCTATTTGTACACAGAAATTGCTCTTTTCTTTTGAAAATGTTTTCAGGTCAACCGGTGATGGTTTCTCGAAGCTGTTGGCGCTCCAACATTTAACAAAGCGAAATCTGTTTGTATACAGAAATTGCTCTTTGGACCCACAAAGCGAAATCTGTTTGTATATAGAAATTGCTCTTCGGTCCCACCAAGCTAGATATGTTTGTATACAGAAATTGCTCTTTGGACCCACAAAGCGAAATCTGTTTGTATACAGAAATTGCTATTTGGTCCCACCAAGCGAGATCTCTTTGTATACAGAGATTGCTCTTTGGACCCACAAAGTGAGATCTGTTTGTATACAGAAATTGCCATTTTCAAAAGAATCTTGGACGTGACCAGATGACCGCTGACGCCTAGAACACTGATGTAGTCCGACTGGAGCCTTCAAGGCGACACAACAAAATCCTTCGAGCCACTCAAATCGAGCTTCGGAGGTGACTTCAAAGCCAATCAGATCGAGCTTTGGAGATGATCAAGACCTTCATTCAACCTAAGATTGAAGGCGTGTCAGTAGACCACTTTAACATTAATCGTTTACACAATTAATGATAAAGTAGGGGGGCAAACTGTTGACGCGTGTCTTTATGCCCCCGCCTGATCCAATGATGATACGAGGATGTGGAATGAATGGGTTAATGCTATCTAGAAGTCTTTTAATCCAAGGATTTAAATTTTTTAAAAAAAGATGTTAATTCTTTGACTGGGTCATAGCTGCGTCATGCAGCTATGTTAGACTATATGACATTTTTGTATTAAACGACATGTAGCTCTGGTACCGCAAGTAAGCTGCGTCACGCAGCTATGCTCTGTGACCTACTTCTATAAATAGACCTTTTTCTCACATTTGAGATAACTGGGAATGATTTTGAAACCCTAAAAAACACACCCTGCGGTCACATTCTCCTCCAGAAACTCTTGTGAGTTGATTTGAAGGAAAATTGCCATTAGATATCAATTTTAGGTGAATCAAACCATAAAAAGAGAGAAAATAACAAAAGATAAACAAAGAACACTTGAATCCTTGAAAACTAAGCTTATCTAAAAACAACCAAGAGTGAACAGAGTACCATTTAACTAAGATTAAACTACTAAAACAATAACAAAATGAACAATACTAAATAAAAATACAAAGAAAGGTTTAAAAGAGTTACCTAACTCTCAGACTGAGGATTGTAAACAGCTTAAACGCCTTAAAGAATGACGGTTAATCGTTCCAGAAGCTTTGTCCACAAGGATTTAAAGGCTCACCCTCTTCTCTCTTCCTTTTTTTCTTCTTTTATGATTTTCGTTTTAACCTAATTAATGTCTAATGGCTGTTTTTCTTCAAAGGAACTCAGAAGAGTTTCTGGAGAAAGACTTAGCCGTAAGTGTGTTTTTTGACGCCCTAAAACCAGTCCCGAATAAGAGATAAAACGATGAATTTATAGAAGTAGGGCAACAGAGGATAGCTGCGTCACGCAGCTGACGGCCGCGTGACGGATCCGATAGCTGCGTGACGCAGCTCACTTTCTGGACCTCTGCCACGTACTCAGACAGAATGAAAAACCGTTATGTCGGCATTCACGGTGACGTCATCTAGATTGGAGTTGCGTGACGCAACCGACAGTGCCATCACTCACCTGATAGCTGCGTGACGCAACTCTTATGCAATCTAGATGCATTTAAGTTGGTCTAATTTAAATCCTTGGATCAAAAGACTTCTAGATAGCAATAATCCTTCATTCCGCATCCTTGTATCGTCACTGGGTTAGGTGGGGGCATAAAGACACGCGTCAACAAAACCGGGTCCGAATACAATTGGAAAGAAGAAAAACAAGCAAAAATATGCTGGGGCAGCTCCCTCAAGACGTGTTTGAAGTTGTCTCCTCTGAGTCCTCGCTGTTAGAATCTGAGGTTTCTTCATCAACAATTGGCCGATGTCTAGCTCTGCCACCCGCATGACAACCTCGTTGAGCTCCCTGACCTCAACCTACTGGAGGCAACATGCTAGCTCTCTACATACATTCATAGACATCAGTAGTTATGTTGCACGCATACATGGCATATGCATTTGCATATTTTCTATTGTGGTTGCTTATACTTATAAATACCTGCTCATCAGAGAGCCCCGCTACAATAAGCTTGAGGCGTGCCACTTCATATAGCTGGCTCACCTCATTGTAATCATAAATGGATACTTGCAGGATCGAGCAGGGGCAAACAATAAGAAAACAGGATGATAAGGAGCAATAAGTAGAATAAAAGAGCAAAGATTACTCACATGGGTGAAACCAGGTGGAGACATCCGATACGGACTCACCAAACGTGTCTCTAGCATGCCCCGAGAAATCTGACCTCTGTGATCCAAGATAGAAGAGAAGGATGCACCCGGTTCATGCTTCGACTTATCGACTACGACAGCTGTATCCGGAGGCCTGGAGTCAGAACTTCCCCTCACACGCCTGTCGCACTGCTGCTGCTCTAAGAGTAAAACATAGCCAATGAATAAAAGGAAATCAGATATTGGGGCAAAGATGAGAACAAAATAACAAGAGTAGATAAAATTCACCTATATTAGGATATCATCTTATCCCCTGTCTAATTCCTCCGCCTCTGCAAATGGATCAAACTCAATGGGAGGAGGGAGATGGACTAGGAGCTGGGTCCGTACAAAGATGGCATAGGCGCTCGACACAAATGCAGCCAAATGGTACTGACAGGCTTTTCGCAAGTGCACGAAATCGCAACAAGTGATAAAGAATATGTAGAGTATCGTCCCACGAGGATTGTATACTAAGTACTAAAATTGTGTTAACCTACTATTATTTAGACGACAATAAGGAGAATTATTTTAAGAAATTAAATTTAAATAAATAAAAGAGAATAAAAAGAAATTAAGCAAGATAATTTGATGAAAAGAAATCAAGGATTAAAAGCTACTAGGGATTTTGATTTCATTTAATTCTATTCAATTTATTTTATTAGTTTGATAATCAATTTTAATTGTTCAAGTAGAGGAAAGAACCCTAAAATCACTAACAAGCTCTCCCGATGTATTGCTAGCTATTTTAATATGGTCTAATTACCTATCTTCCAATAGCGCAATCAAACATGAATTAAATTATTAAGTTTTATGGTTTGTTTATGAATTCATAACCTAAGGTTGTTAACTTATGAAAACCCCCATGAGTCAATATAGCTTTCGCATCAAGTTATTATTCTCATGGAATTTATTACCTTTTCCATATCAAAAACCCTTCTCCCGATACCCTTCTCCTGATAGTGATTAATGAAATAAATCAATCCAGGCGAGAAACTCTGCCTGGAAGCATTAAATTCAATAATAAATTATACTTTGAACAAAGAAAAGCAAATCTAATATTATAAATTGAAATCGAAATTAAGCTACATCAAATCCCTAGTATGAGAGTTTATTTCGACATAGCAATTAAATAAAACTCAATTAAACTTGTAAATAATCCCATAAAGAGTAATAAACAAAAAGAGAGATAAAAATAAAAACTAGTCAACGATAATCTTGAATGGCTTCCTTGAATCTTGACACCAATCTTAAGCACTTGAAGTCTTGAAAAGAGAAAAATATGTAGAAAATAATATAACAAGAGATGGTATATATAAAGAAAATTGCATCCCCCAATCATGGCTAGTCTCTCTCTTTAAATGGACTTTCTAGAATATCTTCATGATCGTTTAGGAAAGTGGATCTCTATTGAGTAAGAAATCTTTTTGAGATAGAAAACTGTTTAGGCTTTGTATTTCTTCCTAATTAGGAGTCTTTCAGCGTCTAAATAGGATTTAAACTTAATTGGCATGTCAGAAAAACATCTCATGCGGGTCCATGCAACTGGCACGGGCTAGAACTGACGTTCTCAGCCCATGGCAAAATCTGATCTTCAATAAGGGCGTGCTATCTGGCACAATCTGGGCGTGCTAGGCTCTAAGTCCTCAAGGTGGTTGCAGCACAATTTGTGCTTGGATGAGCACGTTCAGAGATCAACAGCTTCTTACAGCACGGGAGTGCCAGGCTCTGGGGACTTCAAAGTAGTTACAACACGGGCCGTGCTGGAGTGAGCATGCTCAAAGATCGATAGGCTCTTTAGCACAAGCGTGCTCTATAGCACGATTTGGGCGTACTAGCCTCTGAACCTCTGTTGAATTGAACACAGCACGAGGTTGCTATATAACATGCCTAGGGCGTGATAGCCTTTTTTCTTAAGAACACTCTTTACTGTATTTTTAGCTGGTTTTCTGTAGAAATGTTGAAAAATTCTCTAAGATCAAGTGAAATGTGATTCAAGTTTTAAATAAAAACATAAATAAAACTAAATAAAAACTAATTAAAGGAATTAAAAATTCTAAAAATCCTAATAAAAACTATGTGAAAAATACTATAAAAATAACATCTATCAAAATCTCAAACGTAAACCATTGCCTTGTTTTCAAGTAATAAGACTAAAAATAAAGGGAAAACACAAGCTAAACAAACTAACAAAGCTAGCTTAATATGAATGGGGATAATTATTCACAATTTCAAAAATAACAAAAATTACTAACATGAGAATAAATCAAGTGTTTTCTATACTAATTATATTCTAGCAAAAATTTAATTTTCAATGAAATACATTCCTTAATTTAAACATAAGTTAATAAGATTTTCAATACCTATAATTATTCAACCTATGACAAACAGAATATGAATTTTCACAAAAATTATTTAACCTTTAAATAAAATGTTTAACAATATAAATCCAACATACCCATAAGCAAAATTAGTAATTCCTTGTCCACAACTGAAATGCACACGATTAGAAAGATCAAAAGGGCTTTATTTAGGTTGTAATGGGTTTTAGTGATATACTTTAGCTAAACAAGGGAAAGGATAAAAGAACAGACAAAAAGCACAAAGAATGCATAATCTCAAGATTTTCATTACATCAATATATATATATATATCCCAAAGAGAGATTACTTTGGAATAGTTTACTAGCATAATATTTGGCAAGGATTATTCTTCTTAATTTTAATATTTTGATAACAACTTCCTCGCTATAATTCCCCAAACTTGAATTTTTGATTACTTTTTTATTTCATGGGTGATCTTCTTTTTTTTTTTTTTTTCTCTTTGATTGCTAGCATTAATGAATTAACTCTCCTTTTTATTATATATATATATATATATATATATATATATATATATATATATATATATATATATATATATATATTTTAATGTAGCTAAACCTCATAATTATGCATTCTTGTACTTAGGGTAAGGATTTAAACTTGGTTTAATGGCTAGGTTAAATAAAAGTAAACAATAAAATTTGGATATAGGCTTCAAATTGGTTGCAAAGGTCATAATTTAACTTAGGTGGCCTAGGCTAAATATGAAGTTAAATAAAGAATGCCTAAATCATCTCTTTCTAAATGTAAGCATTTAAAATTTTTCCTTAAAGGGAATTTAATTTGTTCTAGGACTGCAAAGGTTAAATAAATTTTGATTAAAACATAACTATATACCATAAAATTCACAAAAATTGGTATTCATGATCTTGAAAACAAATGGTTAAATCAAAGAATTATGTTAAGTTAAAAATTTAAATTGAAGCTTAAACATACTATACTAGAAAAACAACTAAATTTATCACAAGTTACTAAATTATGATGATTTCAAGCTTGCTCACAATTATTCGAACTATATTAAGCTAATGAAACAAATAAAACTAAAAATTTTAACTAAAATTTTCCTTCCCCCAACTTTATCTAGCACGTTGTTGTTGGCTCAAGGGTCAAAATTTAATCTCGGGATTTTGATGATTAATACAAAACAAATAAATTTAAATTATCTTTTGTGCTAATATTATTTTATGCAGAATTCTTTTGGAAAGAAATCATACAAGGCAAGTCCTACATTGAGTGTGAAGATATTCGAAGACCCTAGTAGCTAGGTATTTAGGACACTTTGTAGGATAGAGAGAAAATTCATATATGAGCACATAAATTAAATTTTTTCTCTGATTCAAAATATTTTTCGGAAATCTGATTTTCCAAAATAAACTCTTTTATTTGTTTTCGAAAAATATTCTTTAAAGTTAAAATGATTTAATTTCCTAAAACTAAAGAGATTACGTCTCTAAATATTTTTGATAATAAATCATACACTTTACTTTTCGGAAATATCTTATGAAGATCTAAATAAACTTCAATTTATTCTCTTACCTTAAAATGAAGGGAGAAATCTTTTCGTTTTTAGTAAGAGCATCTTATTCGAAAACTATTTTCCAAATAAAAATGCTTTCGAAAATCTTTTTGATTATAAGAAAAATCGTCTTTCATTCTTCTTACCAAAAAGGATAAAATAAACTTTTGGTAACTAAAGATTTTCATATCTTCTAAATAAGGAAAGCAAATATTCTGATTTCAAATGAAATATTCACTTTCCAAAAGCAAGAGACACGATGCTCTCTATAAATAGGAGCTTTCACGTCTTGAGCTATGGTGAAGTAAGAGTTTTCGTTTTAAGAGCATTCTCTCATTGATCAAATCTTTATCTCTCAAAACTTACTCTCTACCCCCATTTTTCTTTTCATCTTTACACTTCACGTTTTTATCTTTAAAGAGAAAAGAATTTTTACAATCATTACTTTTGAAAAACGGTTCTGTGTTCTAAACGATTTTCTAATCTGATAAACTGTTTTTCCTGTGCTTATATGTGCATTTCTTTCTGTCTATTTAGATTTTGTAATCTATAGTAGACAGGCTTTTATTTGGTAAACATTTGTGTGTAATAGCTTAGGTTAGAAGCTATTGTGAAAGAGGTTATCAAGCGACCTTCTCCCTGTGTGAGATTCTAATGTCTTGAATTGAGTTTCTGTACTTTGCCAAAAACAAAAAGGGTTGAGGTTAACTAGAACCTTTGGAAAATCTATTGGGATAAAAGGGTAGATCTAGGTGTTGATATATTGCCTTGAACTATTGGTTTTTCTCTTACCCTTGAGAAGAGATAACATAGTTGAGGATCTCAAGATGAGTCTTGGGGAGTGGATGTAGGCGAGTTAGTGCCGAACCACTATAAATCACTGTGTTGATCTTTTTCTGAAGTTTGCTTGATACTGCTTTTAATACACTTCTGTTTATATTTTAGAAATGCTAAGGTTGTTAATGATTCAGATGTTTTAAAAACTGGAATAAGTCCTATCTTCTCTGAATATTAGAACTCTGGAATTCTGATAAGTGAATATACCAAGTTCTAACTGTTCTTCTATTCACAGTATATTTCACTGCTTGGGTTTCTAATTAATTTTCTAAACTTTATGAGGAAGTTCTAATTACAATAGCTTTCCATCATAAAGTAGTTCTGATACTTGATTAAGGCTTTGTGAAGCATTTCTAAATTCAATAACTGTCTCACACACAGTCTTATATGAGTTTCTAAACTTTATGAGGAAGTTCTAATTACAATAGCTTTCCTTTATAAAGAAGTTCTAATATTGAAAAAGTCATTGTGAAGCAGTTCTAATCAATAGCTGCACTTTGCACAGATTTTTTATCTTTTGCGAATAGAACATTGTGAGGTGATTCTAATCCATAATCTATTCTCACAAGTTCTATATTTTTCCGCTGCACTTAGAATTCTATATTTTGTTTTAATTTCTAAAATTTATATCTGTTTTTAGAAAACCCAATTCACCCCCCTCTTAGGTTGTGCCATACATATACGGGACCCACAATCTGGTATCAGAGCTTTGGCTCTTGACTTACCGAAGCTTAACCGCTTAAGAGATAAGATCCCATGGCAACCCCACTTCCTCTTACTTTTCTAGAAGGACAATCTGTTTCTAGACCTCCTTTGTTCAATGGCTCTAATTACTCTTACTGGAAAACTAGAATGGAGAATTTCATGAAATTAGTTGATATAAACTACTGGAGGAACGTTATCACTGGTCCTCGTATTCCCATGAAAGTTGTAGGAGATGAGTTAGTTAGAAAAACAGAAGAAGAATATACAGATATTGACTGGAATGATATTGCTATAAATGTTTAACAAAAAGAACTTTCCACCTAAAAATAGTAACTTGCCTAAGAAAGAACCTTCTGAAGTGGTTTGTTATGAATGCAACAAACCTGGACATATCAAGCCTAATTGTCCTAAATTGAAAAAGAACTCAACAGAAGAGAAGCTGAAGTAGGCTTTTGTAGCTGCTTAGAGTGATTCAGATGATTCTAATCCTGAAAGCCACAGTGATCAAGAAGAAATTGCTAATATCTGTCTAATGGCTACTATCGATTCTGAATCTAAAGAAATTAGCACTCTGACTTCAACACAGAAAGCTGGAGTCAATGAAACAAATGCAACGATCCATGAGAATGATGAAAGCACTGTAAGTATTTCTGAACCTGAATCAGAAAACGATCTTCTAAATACTTACAATAACCTTTGCAATGAGTTTGAAAAGCTTGTTAGAAAACATAAAGATCTAAAGAAAGATTTCAGAAAGTTAAAATCTGAAAGTAATCATTTAAAAGATGCTTTTTATCAAGAAGTTACATGCAAAGATCTTATTATAGAAATCAAAGATCTTAAAAATTGTAATCGATTTTTAATAATCGATTATCTGAAAATCTGACACATCTTGAAGAAAAATGTAAAAATCTGAATTTTGAAAATGAATCTTTGAAAACTGAGATTAGAATTCTAAAATCAATTTCAGAATCGTTTTCTAAAGAGAGGACAAGTTCTAGCTATGATAGCATTTCTAAACTAAATCGTGTTTCTAATCAGAAAAATGCTGTTTCTAATGTTGTGACTTTAGAATATCAAAGTTTCAACAGAAAGAAAAATCATAGTACACCTGTTACCACTAACCCTCCAAGACCCAATATGAGTTAGGTACCTAAATCTGCTTGATCTTTTCAGGTGTGCCTAAGGAGCGAGCTGAAAACAGAGATGTGGTACATGGATAGCGTTTGCTCTAGGCATATGACTGGTGATAGAAAGAAGTTCACCAGATTAGAAAAGAAAAAGAGAGGTACAGTAAGCTTTGGAGACAAAGCAAAAGGTAAAATCGTTGGTATTGGTGTGGTAGGTTCTAATCCTTCAATAGAAGATGTATGCTTAGTAGAAGGATTACATTACAACTTGTTAAGTGTAAGTCAGATTTGTGATAAAAATAGAAGAGTGATCTTTGAACCTTCTCATTGTGAAGTTCAGAACATGCATGATAATAAAACCTTATTCGTTGGAAAAAGGTTTGGAAACATATACCTAGTAGATCTCTCTGATATGCATAACTAGGATATATGTTTAGTGTCTGTTGATAATTCTAGTTGGTTATGGCATAGAAGACTTGGACATGCAAATGTGCACCTTATTTCTAAACTGTCTAAGAAAGATTTGGTTTGTGGTTTGCCAAAGTTGAAATTTGAAAAAGATCACATTTGTGATGCTTGTCAAATGGGCAAACAAACTAGAACATCTTTTAAATCCAAGGGCATGGTTTCTACTTCTAGACCTTTAGAATTACTACACCTTGATCTATTTGGTCCAATTACTCCTTTTAGTCTTGGAGGAAAATTCTATGCATTTGTTATTGTAGATGATTACTCTAGATTCACCTGGACACTCTTCCTTAGAAATAAGGATGAGTCATATGACATGTTTGTTCATCTGTGCAAGAGAATACAAAATGAGAAAGGATACAACATCACGGCAATTAGAAGTGATCATAGAGGAGAATTTGAAAATCAGAAATTCGATGCGTTTTGCAACGAGTCAGGAATCTTCCATAACTTCTCAGCACCTAGAACACCTCAACAAAATGGAGTGGTGGAACGCAAGAATAGAACACTTCAAGAAATGGCCAGAACCATGCTAAGTGATTCTAAACTACCAAAGTATTTCTGGGCAGAAGCAGTTAACACTGCCTGTTATATTCTAAACAGGGCTTTGGTAAGATCTAAACTTAAAAAGACTCCATATGAGCTATACAAAGGTAGAAAACCAAATATTGGTTATTTTCACATTTTCGGGTGCAAATGCTTCATTCTAGATAACAAGAAAAATCATCTTGCTAAATTTGATGCTAAATCTTATGAAGGTATTTTTCTGGGATATTCTAGTAATAGTAAAGCATATAGAGTATTTAATAAAACGACTCTAGTTGTAGAAGAATCTATTCATGTTGTGTTTGATGAAACTGACTCTACTTCTAGAACATTAGAAAGTGATGATGTTGTATATTCTAGTCCTGAAAAGCAGAATGAACAATCAGAACAACTAGAACAGCCAGAAAGTGATCAGAACATAGTTGAAAGTCAAATGCCAGAAACAGAAAATGAAGATTCTCAATTACCAAACGAATGGCGATTTCATAAGTATCATCCCTAAGAAGATATTATGGATAATCCTTCGGAAAGGATGATGACTAGAGCTCAACTCAGAAGATATTTTGGTAATGTTGCTTTCATTTCTCAATTAGAACCTAAAAATTTAGAAGATGCTCAAAATGATGAAAGTTGGATTTTTGCTATGTAAAAAGAGCTAAATCAATTTGAGATAAACCAAGTTTGGAAACTTGTTTCTAGACCTAAAAACCATTCTGTTATTGGAACAAAATGGGTGCTTAGAAATAAGCTTGATGAATAAGGTAATGTTGTGAGAAATAAAGCAAGACTAGTGGCTCAAGGGTACAACCAAGAAGAAGGCATCGATTTTGATGAAACCTTTGCCCCGGTTGCTAGACTTGAGGCTATTAGAATGCTTTGTGCATTTGCATGTTTTAAAAACTTCATGTTGTATCAAATGGATGTGAAAAGTGCTTTTCTAAACGGTTTTCTAAATGAAGAAGTGTATGTAGAACAACCTCCTGGTTTTGAAATTTTTGATAAACCTTATCATGTTTACAAACTTACTAAAGCTCTTTATGGTTTAAAGCAAGCTCCTAGAGTTTGGTATGAAAGATTGAGTAAGTTTCTATTAGAAAATGGTTTTTCAAGAGGAAAGGTTGATACAACACTATTTATTAAAAATAAAGCACATGACATTCTAGTTGTACAAATTTATGTTGATGACATAATCTTTGGTTCTACTAATGATCTTCTTTGTAAGGAATTTTCTAAGATTATGCAGGGTGAGTTCGAAATGAGTATGATGGGAGAATTAAAATTCTTCCTTGGACTTCAAATCAAACAATGTGAGAATGAAATTTTCATTAATCAAGAAAAATATACTAGAGAATTGCTGAAACGATTCAAAATGGAAAATGCCAAGGTATGTAGTACACCAATGAGTCCATCGTCAAAATTAGAAAAAGATGAAAAAGGTAAAGACGTGGATATCAAGTTGTTTAGAAGTATGATTGGTTCTTTGCTATATCTAACGGCGAGCAAACCAGATATACACTTTAGTGTTTGTCTATGTGCTAGATTTCAATCGTGTCCTAAAGAGTCTCATTTAATTGCTGTAAAAAGAATATTAAGATATCTTTGTGGAACTTCTAATCTGGGTCTGTGGTATTCTAAAAATGATACATTTGATCTTGTTGGGTATAGTGATTATGATTTTGCAGGAAGCAGAATAGATAGAAAAAGCACGTCTGGGACTTGTCAATTTCTGATAGCGCCCTTGTATCATGGTTTAGCAAGAAACAGACATCTGTTGCGCTTTCTACTGCAGAAGCTGAATGTGTTGCTACTGGAAGTTGTGTTGCACAAGTTCTATGGATCAAACAACAGTTGGCAGACTATGGAATGAAATTAGAAACAGTGCCAATCAAGTGTGACAACATAAGCGCCATCAATTTATCTAAAAATCCAGTTCAACATTCTAGAACCAAGCATATAGAACTCAGACATCACTTCATATGTGATCATGTACAAAAAGGTGATATAGTAATTGAGTTCATTCCTACAGAAAAGCAATTGGCAGATATCTTTACTAAACCTTTGAATGAAAGTCAATTCTACTCAATTAGAAGAGAGCTTGGTATGTTAGTTTTAAACTCGTAATTTTAGAACACTGTAAGTATGTTCTAAACTGCTTTCTATATTCAAAAATAAAAGACTTGCTATGTTCTAATTTTTGCTCTGTGTAAAAATTGATTTTTGTCTAAATCGCACATTGTCCTGATATGACTTTCTAATGTCATTATCAAAATCTTGCTTTAGACTAAATCCAAAAATAGTTAATTTATTATGTGTTTTTGTTTTTATTATGTTTTTGTGTCTTTAATGCTTTAGCGGTTTCATTGTTTTATTTTCTTTATTTATTTTATTCCTTTTTATCCTATTTGTCATTTTGAATTCCATTTAAAAACTGTTCTTTATTTTTCTTCCGCCACTTAAGTGTCTTTATTCTCTATTAACTGCTTAGTATTCTCTCTATCGTCTTTTTGCTAACCAAAACCCTAAGCTGTTCTGAGTTTCGAGATTTGCAAAAATGGCCGAATCAAGCTCCACCTCTTCATCAAACTCTTTAACTGAGCAAGAACTTCAACTCCTGAAAAAGTTTTCAAAGAAATATGAACAAAAGGAGTCGAAAGAGAAAAACTCAGAAGAGGAAACAAAGAAAAGAAAAATCGAAACTGCTACATCACAGAAACAGGTAGCTAGAGCACATGATAAAGGTAAATCAATTCTTTCACCTTATCCTCTCATGCATTCATATGTTATAGATTGGAAATTCTTTGGTAGCGATGAGTTTGAGTTTAAGGAACTCTTTAAGTTTCAAGGCTGGATGAATTTTTTATCTCTGAACAAACCGTGCTATGAAAGTTTGGTTAAGGAATTCTATGGCTCTCTGAAAGTTAATGGAACAGAGTCGATCTCTGTTAAGCTTCAGGGTGAGACCAAAGCGTTATTTTATGCTGATTTCAGGAAAATTTTTTATGTGCCGAATGCTGGGTCTAGGGTGACAAAAATCAAGGATGTGTCTAGGGTTAGTGATTATAAAAAGGAAGACTTTGTGAAGAAGATTATGAGAAAGGGTTTTGCAGACAAACAGGGTACAATAGAATGCTCAAACCTAACAGACAACATGAAATGGTTGTACAAACTCATTGTACACTACATTTATCCCAAGAGTGCTTCACTCACTTATGTGAACCAAGTAGAGCTGTGCATAATGTGGCACATAGTTGAGAAGAAACCCCTCAATCTATGTCACATTATTTTTGACAAGTTGCAGAACAACCCTAAAAAGCTGCCCTACGGTATGATTCTTACCCCAGTATTTGAGTTTCTGGATGTTGATCTAGATGAGAATGATGGTCATTCTGTCTCAAAGTTGGATAGCGGGTCTTTGAAAATGAAGGATGAGGAAGGAGGAGAAGAGAAAGAAAAAGAAGAGAAGGAGAAGGAAGAAAAGGAAGAGAAGAGAAAAGAAGAAACTGAAAAAGAAAGAAAGTGAAAAGAGAAGTTGGAAAAACAAAGAAAGAAAAAGTCAAGAAGGACAAGGAAAAAAAAGAAGACACTGAGAAGAAGAGAGAAGAAAAAGGAAAAGCAAAGTCAGAAGAGAAAATAGAAGAAGAAGAAAAGAAATCAGAAGAGAAAGTAAGAGAAGAAGAAAAGAAGGCAGAAGAGAAAGCAGAAGAAGAGAAGTTGGAAGAAGCAGGAGAAGAAGAAAAATTAGAAGAAGAAAGAAAAGAGGAAACTGAAAAAGAGAGTGCTGCTGAGAAAGAGGAAAAATTAGAAAAAGAAGCAGAAACGAAAAAGAAGAAGGAGCCTGAAAAGATGGAAAAAGTAAAGAAAGTAGAAGAGGTCAGTGATGCTGAAACTGAAAAGCTAGAGATTAGTGATGAGGAGAAATCTACTGAGGATAAAACAGAGAAAGAATTTGATCTGTTGTCGGCTCAAAGAAGTAGGGAAGCTATGCTGGGAAAAATAGAGAAGGAGCTAATAGAAGAGCACAACAAAGAACTTGATGAGGCAATACAGCATTGCCAGACTGTGATTGGACAGAATCAGTCTCTCATCAAGACTTTGGAAAGAATGAAGGATGTAAAAGAAAGAAAATTAGCTACTCTCAAAGTGAAAGGAGCACCCTACATCCCTTCCTCAGAGAAACCACAGAAGGTTAAGCACACTGCTGGCAAGCACAGGACTTATGGAAGAAAGCCTCCACTGCACCTATCTTCTAAAAGGCCAGAGAGTTCTTCTGAAATTGCTCCAGCTCAAAATTTGAGAAGTTCTAAGAGACTTAGAACTGATTCTAAGCCTCTATGAGTTGTTTCTGTGTGTTCTGAACAATTTATTTTCTGATTTATCTTTGTAGGTTATATCTTTGGAACTATTTATTTTTCTTTATTTTGCTCTGATTTTGTCTAACCCTTTTACATGATGGCAAAAAGGGGGAGAACGCAGGTATTTTTGGTGGTACTTTGAATATTTTGGTACGTACTTGGTGACCAAAGTACTTATATCTTAGCAATTATTGTTTTCTAATCTGTGTTGGTGATTATTGTGTTCTATATGGTCTATTTTTGCTGAGCTATAATCGTTTCAGAACTTAATTTCTTATTCTGACGTATGTTCTGATTATTAGAACTTGAAATATCTTGTCTATCTTTGCTAGTTCTAATATCTATGCTCTGATTATTAGAATTTAGAATATCTTGTCTATTTTTTGCTAGTTCTAAAATCAGTTTTTAAAAGGTCTCCCTAGTTCTAATTTTCACAAAATAGTTTATTGCATCTATTCAGGGGGAGCAAAATACATGTTCTAATTTGCTTTATATCAAGATCATTTGGCATGATTAGAACTTATATGCATAAAATTTAGGGGGAGCACATGCTTTTATGTTTATTAAATTTATTGGTTTTGTCATCATCAAAAAGGGGGAGATTGTTGGCTCAAGGGTCAAAATTTAATCTCGGGATTTTGATGATTAATAAAAAACAAATAAATTTAAATTATCTTTTGTGCAAATATTATTTTGTGCAGAATTCTTTTGGAAAGAAATCGTACAAGGCAAGTCCTACATTGAGTGTGAAGATATTCGAAGACCCTAGTAGCTAGGTATTTAGGACACTTTGTAGGATAGAGAGAAAATTCATATATGAGCACATAAATTAAATTTTTTCTCTCATTCAAAATATTTTTCGAAAATCTGATTTTCCAAAATAAACTCTTTTATTTGTTTTCGAAAAATATTCTTTAAAGTTAAAATGATTTAATTTCCTAAAACTAAAGAGTTACGTCTCTAAATGTTTTTGGTAATAAATCATACACTTTACTTTTCGAAAATATCTTATGAAGATCTAAATAAACTTCAATTTATTCTCTTACCTTAAAATGAAGGGAGAAATCTTTTCATTTTTAGTAAAAGCATCTTATTCGAAAAATATTTTCCAAATAAAAATGCTTTCGAAAATCTTTTTGATTATAAGAAAAATCGTCTTTCATTCTTCTTACCAAAAAGGATAAAATAAACTTTTGGTAACTAAAGATTTTCGTATCTTCTAAATAAGGAAAGCAAATATTCTGATTTCAAATGAAATATTCACTTTCAAAAAGCAAGAGACACGATGCTCTCTATAAATAGGAGCTTTCACGTCTTGAGCTATGGTGAAGTAAGAGTTTTCGTTTTAAGAGCATTCTCTCATTGATCAAATCTTTATCTCTCAAAACTTACTCTTTACCCCCATTTTTCTTTTTATCTTTACACTTCACATTTTTATCTTTAAAGAGAAAATAATTTTTACAATCATTACTTTTGAAAAACGGTTCTGTGTTCTAAACGATTTTCTAATCTGATAAACTGTTTTTCCTATGCTTATATGTGCATTTCTTTCTGTCTATTTAGATTTTGTAATCTATAGTAGACAGGCTTTTATTTGATAAACATTTGTGTGTAATAGCTTAGGTTAGAAGCTATTGTGAAAGACGTTATCAAGCGACTTTCTCCCTGTGTGAGATTCTAATGTCTTGAATTGAGTTTCTGTACTCTGCCAAAAACGAAAAGGGTTGAGGTTAACTAGAACCTTTGGAAAATCTAGTGGGATAAAAGTGTAGATCTAGGTGTTGATCTATTGCCTTGTACTGTTGGTTTGTCTCTTACCCTTGAGAAGAGATAACATAGTTGAGGATCTCAAGATGAGTCTTGGGGAGTGGATGTAGGCGAGTTAGAGCCGAACCACTATAAATCACTGTGTTAATCTTTTTCTGAAGTTTGCTTGATACTGCTTTTAATACACTTCTGTTTATATTTTAGAAATGCTAAGGTTGTTAATGATTCAGATGTTCTAAAAACTGGAATAAGTCTTATCTTCTCTGAATATTAGAATTCTGGAATTTTGATAAGTGAATATACCAAGTTTTAACTGTTCTTCTATTCATAGTATATTTCACTGCTTGGGTTTCTAATTAATTTTCTAAACTTTATGAGGAAGTTCTAATTACAATAGCTTTCCATCATAAAGTAGTTCTGATACTTGATTAAGGCTTTATGAAGCATTTCTAAATTCAATAACTGTCTCTCACACAGTCTTATATGAGTTTCTAAACTTTATGAGGAAGTTCTAATTACAATAGCTTTCCTTCATAAAGAAGTTCTAATATTGAAAAAGTCATTATGAAGCAGTTCTAATCAATAGCTGCACTTTGCACAGACTTTCTATCTTTTGTGAATAGAACATTGTGAGGTGATTCTAATCCATAATCTATTCTCACAAGTTCTGTATTTTTCCGCTCCACTTAGAATTCTATATTTTGTTTTAATTTCTAAAATTTATATCTGTTTTTAGAAAACCCAATTCACCCCCCCTCTTGGGTTGTGCCATACATATACGGGACCCACAGTTGTCCCTAATGTGCATAAAATAAGTCCCCAAACTTATAATATTATCAAGAATGTGTAAAAAGAAGATGAAAGCTGAGAAACCATTACCACCATTATATTGAAGAATATAATAAAAATGAAGGAAAAGATATGACAAAAGCCAGGCATCGGGAATTCGCAAAGCTACGAAAAAGAATCACTAAAAACAAAACATATTATATTCAAAATACTTAATACGAATAAGAACAGGGTCTGAAAATAAATTAAGAACTAAAAGAAGTCCAAACCAATAAAATAAAAACAAAACGAAAAACAATGAAAAACAATTGTTCCTCAGGTGGTGGAGGTGGAAGCAGCTGTAGCAACTGTATCACAGTTTGGAGTTCACTGGTGATTCCTTGATATTGGCTTTGCATGGTATCTATTCGAGAGTCAAGGCTCCAATGCATAATTTCTATGGATTGGAATTGCTCAGAAATCATGGTCTCCATTCCTTGAAAACGAGCATCAAACATGTCCATTCTAGACATCATATATACGAGAACCTCTTCGTTGGACAAATCGGATGCTCCCTGAAATGAAGGACCAGCTCTAGATTTACCTGCACAAAAAAAAGTACCAAAATTGGGGAAAGTATGTAGAATATCCTCCTCCATATTAGTATCACCAGCCTCTTTTAATTTCATCAGCATCAGGCCTTGCTTCTTGGATCCCACAATACGGAACGCATCCCCTACCTTCTCTACTAACAGCATATGTACCATGACATCTATGTCAAGTCTAGTACCCTTTCCACCTCCCACAATGTCATAGACTGGTTGAATAGAGTTCCACGCTCTCAAATAAGAAGCAATATGGGTCACAAAGTGATATGGATCCACCACCACTCGTCAATAAAGCTCAAGGAAGCATGGAGAACAACGTAGGAGATCCGTTGGTGCTTCCCAGTGGACCGACTACATGGATCTGTGCCAAGCGATATGGGGCAGCCATGTCCTCGTATATCTAAGACCAAGTTTCACAAGAACTACAAGATCAAGCTTTCAACAGGTGTGGTGTGGAACTTGAGGGGAGACCTAGACTTCTCACATTGTTAGAGGCAAGTGAGGAAGGTGTAGCATGCCCGTGTTGAATAGCACACGCAAGCCGTGCTAAAGTCTGACCTTGGAGGCTTATGAAGCTTAGAGAAGCACGCCCGTGCCATATAGCACGCCTTGGCCATGCTAGGGTCTGACTTGGATGTGATCTTTATTTGGTTAGCTATTTTGTTTATCTTTGTGTGGGCTTTTTTTATTAGGTCATAGTCTATAGGTTAGCCCAATTATGTTAGTTTCTAGTATAAATACTCTTGTCTTCTTGTAAACAAAAAAAACTTTGATACAATTGAAATACATAAATTATTCAAGCTTTGCTTGTTTTCTTGCATAGAGTGATAGTGAGAGATTGCTACCTCTAATTGCATCAAGAATTCTAGATAGACTTTTCAACTCGCTTGTGGCATTTATTTGATTTTTAATTCTCGATTATTGGTGTTCCCATTTCCTTATAAGCGAGGGCTACAATAGAGGTGAATTTCATCTCAATCTTTGATCCGATCCATTCGATTAGGGTTCTAGAAATCGTTTCCTATGGGTTCCACATCATTTGGTATCAGAGCCAATTCAAAGGTTTGAGGTAAGTGCTGTTATCTTAGCTTTAGGGTTTTGAGTTTCCTCATTTCTTGATTTCCTTATGTTAGCCTTAGTATTTGAATTAGAACTAAATCTAAATTATCATATAAGTGTCTTGATTGTTGTTGCTACATTTTCCTTGAAAAAAAAAAACAAAGAGAAATCTGGAAGTTTGTGACCTTAGGTTTGCCTAATAAAAAAAAAAATTAATTGTTGCAATTATTGAGAATTTATACTAGTTATAATTAACTAGCTATTAATCACCTTGTGGGACTGTTGGAACCTAAACTTATCTTAGATAAAGCCTATACCCTACCTAAATTGGGTTATATTTTGTGGAATAAGGTAGGACAAAAGTTAGCACTCCCGTGCTTCACAACTAGCACGCCCGTGCTAGGCTCTAACTCTCAATTTCAGACCAAAACCTATTAGCAGGCCCGTGCTAGCCCCTGACCTTTAAAAAAAAAATTTCCTTGGGTTTTCTTTATTTGCTTGCTTTGTTTGGGTAGTAATGTTGGCTCAAGGGTCGATTTTTAATCTCGGATTTTGATGATTAATACAAAACAAATAAATTTAAAATTATGTTATTTGTGCTAATTTTATTTTATGCAGAATTTCTATGGAAAGAAATCGTACAAGGCAAGTCCTACATTGGGTGTGAAGATTTTGAAGAACCTAGTAGCTAGGAATTTAGGAAACTTTGTAGGATAGAGAGAAAATCCATATATGAGCACAAAAATCTATTTCTCTCTCAAAAATATTTTTCGGAAAATTAGTTTTCTTCAAAATAATGTATTTTCGAAAATATTCCTTTAAATAGAAAAGTTTTGTTTTCCTAAAACTAAAGAGATCTCTTCTCTAATGTTTTTGGTAATACAATCACTCTCTTTTCAGAAATAATGTTTTGATAGATCTAAAGTACTTGAAATTATTTTCTTACCTTAAAAACGAAAGAGAATCTCTTTCGGTTTTAGTAAGAATATCCTTCCAAAATAAACGCTGTCGAAAATCTTTTCTAAAGGAAAAATCGGGTTTTATTCTTTTATAAAAAAAAAGGGATAAAATAATTTTTGGTAACAAATATTTTCATATCTTCTAAACAAGGAAAGAAGATATTCTGATTTCTATCTCTTTCCAAAAGGCGACAGCTCCTTTGCTTCCTATATTAAGGAACATTCACGCCTTAAACATTTGGTGAAGTAAGAGTTTTTGTTTTAAGAGCACTCTCTCATTGAACGAATCCTTATCTCTCAAAACTTACTCTCTACCCCCATTTTTCTTTTCATCTCTACACTTAACATTTTCTATATTTGAAGTGAAAAGAATTTTTACAATTGCTTTTGAAAAACAATTCTGTATTCTAATCGATATTCTAATCTGATAAAATTGTTTTTCCTGTGCTTATATGGGCGTTTCTTTCTGTCTATTTAGATTGTGTAATCTATAGTAGACAGGCTCTTTATTTGTTAAACTTTTGTGTGTAATAGCTTAGTTTAGAAGCTATTGAGATAGAGGTTATCAAGCGACCTTCTCCATGTGTGGGATAGTAATGTCTTGAATCGAGTTTTCTGTACTCTACCAAAAACAGAAAGGGTTGAGGTTAACTAGAACTTTTGGAAAATCTAGTGGGACAAAAGGGTAGATCTAGGTTTTTGATCTATTGCCTTGTACTGTTGGTTTGTCTCTTACCCTTTAAAAGAGATAACTTAGTGGAGGATCTCAAGATGCGTCTTGGGGAGTGGATGTAGGCGAGTTAGTGCCGAACCACTATAACTCTCGGTGTTGATCTCTTTATTTCTGAAGTTTGGTTAATACTATCTCTTTTACACTCTTGTTTAATTTTTAGAAACGCTGAAATTGTTAATAATTCAGATGTTCTAAAACGGCAATAAGTCTCATCTATTCTAAACATTAGAACTCTGGTATTCTAATAAAGTGGATATACAATGTTCTAACTGTTGTTCTATTCCCAGAATAATTCACTGTTTGGGTTTCTATTTTATTTTTTAGACTTTATGAGGATATTCTAATCCTGATAACTCTCCATCACAAAGTTACTTTAATATTTGATTAAGGCTCTGTGAAGAAGTTCTGAATTTTAATAACTATCTTTCACATAGCGTTATATGGTTTTGCAAACTTTATGAGGAAGTTCTAAGTTCGATAACTTTCCTTCATAAAGAAGCTCTGATATTGTACAAGTCAGTGTGAAGCTGTTCTAATCAATAGCTGCACTTTGCACAGACTTTCTATATCTAAAATTAGAACATTGTGAGGAGATTCTAATCCATATTCTATTCTCACAAAGTTCTGTGTGTGTTTTCCGCTGTGCTTAGAATTCTAATTTCTGTTTAGAATTTCTAAAATTTATTTCAGTTTTTAGAAAACCCAATTCACCCCCCTCTTGGGTTGTGCCATTCATATTCGGGACCCACAAGTAATACATAGGTCCATATTGTGAACCCCTCCCCAAAATATCATAGGCATGTGAATGCATGTGACTAAGGAAGAAATGCACGTGATGTGTGAGTCGCCACCTTGTTTAATTATTTTAGGGTAAACTAGGAAAAAACCCTAAGTGACTCCAATTTTTTAATTAACCTAAATGCTAGATTAATTAACCCAAAGTTAAGGCATGGTCTACGAACCCGAGGTGGATCCCGAGACTATGTCATGCTGATTAAACTAACCAAAGAATGAATGCTTTGCAGGGTAATTAATGTGATTTAGACCAATGAAATGTGTTTATGTGATTTTGACTTGTCGCTCGGGGTTAAATCCCAAACGTGCCTACGTACTTCCGTTTGAATGGAAGATCAAAGTCGACGTAGTTCGATAGGCCTCTTTTAGAGGGCTTTGAATGGGGATGCTTTATGCATGAGTGTGTGTATGCTTTGTGCATTTTGTTTAGGCATTTTGCCAAAAATGTTGATTGGGCTTATTGGTTTGCCAAAAAATGGATTAAGGCCTTTGGCCAAAAAGTTTTGTGATTTATGCAAATCTGATTGCCAAAAGATTGGTTATTTAAAGGCTTTTTAGCCAAAATGTGTTGTTTCGAAGACTTTTAACCAAAAAGATTAATTTTAGGCAATTATTGCCAAAAAAATTGATTATTTAGGCGATTGGTGCCAAAATTGAGTGATTTAAGACTTTTAGCCAAAAAAATTGGTTGATTTAGGCAAATTGTTGCCAAAAATTGGTTATTCTTACTTATAGGCAATTTGTTTGCCTAAAGTAATTAAATGAACTGCAATGTAGGCAACTTAATGCCAAAAGAACGTGATTAATTAAGGCCTTTTAGTCACAATTATTGATTAATTGGACTTAAGCCGAAAATTGTTCGAAATAAAGGCAATCATACCATAGCCATTGATAGACTAGATATTTTAAGCCAATCTTGTTGGATTTAAGCTTTAATACCACGATTATTAATTAACCGGGCATTTAGCCTAAATTTATTTAATTGAGGCAATTTACTTGTCTAATGATGACATGAATGCATTTATGCAGTTGTAGAATTAAGAGGAGTAGAAGAGAAACATGCATGAAGTGCTAAAATTAAATAGGCAGAGTTTAGTTCATGTACCTGATTTAATCGTCGACCGCTTCTTAACTCCAGGTTAAGCTCCTCGTTAAGGGAATATTAATTAATTTGATTTTAATGACCACTTAACAAAGTAAAGAAAGCAATAAAGCTAAACTAAAATGCAGAAAAGCAGTAAAGAATCGCAAGGAGCGTAGGGGAGAAGGAGCGTCCGTCAACACAGACTGAGTGTGGAAAACAGAAGGCCCGGGGCTGCTTTTATAGGCGAAAATCGGACTGTTTCGGCGGCTGGGCCGCCGGGGCCCGGCGGCTCGGGTCGCATGTGCTCGGCGGCTCGGCCGCCGGTTCTCGGCGGCTGGGCCACCGGAAGTCAGCGGCTGGACCGCCGTGCCTAGTGGTTTTACTAATTCTCACTCCGGAGGCTTTTCCGGGAGCTCCGGACCTCCGAAAAAAATTCCGGGACCAGTTCCGCGATCCTCACGACGTCCCGGACGTTTCAAGTACCATATTGGCATACTTTCGGTGAACTTCCAAAATGGCCTTTGGTCCGGTCGGACTGTTTGCAGTCCGGGAAAATTGGCTCTTCGAGCCTTAAAATAAATGGGTATTCACAGGCGACTGCAGCCGCTGTCGCCGGCGGCGGCTACCGCCGCGGCCAGGAAAACTGGCTTTTTGAGCCTCAAAATTTAGGTATTCACAGTTGCCCCCCACCGGCAACCATAAAAAATGTTTTATGGGCGTCGGTGGTTGTCTAAAAACCAAATTTTGTAGGCGAGAATCAGACGCGTCCAGAGGACCCGCCTTTTAGCCTTTTGATTGGGCATTTTTGGGCCTTAGGGGCCAAAATGTGAATTTTTGGGCCTTAAGGGCCCAGAATGTGAATTTTTGGGCCTTAAAGGCCAAATTGGGAATTTTTGGGCCTTAGGGGCCAAGACGTGAACTTTTGGGCCTTAGGGGCGAAAATGTGAATTTTTGTTTTCTTACCTGTATTTCGGTACTGAACTTTGACTGTACCTGCACTTGGTTAGTACTGAAAACATGTATGCATGATTATCAAATTTGAAAGAAAATAAGATTTTGTTTCAGCCCATTTTATAGAAAATATATATATATTTTTTAATATTCCTCATCTTTTCTCGAAAATCGAGCCAAAAGGCACTTTTCAGCTTTTTCTTCTCTCATTCTCCTTTTCTCTCTTTTTTTTCTTTTAAAGATGAACCATAGCATGCACAGCTGGACTAGGAGCCTCTCCAAAGTCGAAAAGATTAATTTGGGGAGGTACGGTCTTTCTCCTGTCATTACTCTTCGGGGTGTAGTAGTTGATTGGGATTTTTACGGGCCTGTATTAGACTTTGGGACCCGGAAGCCCACGTTTTTTGGTTTGGGGCTATGATGGAGGAGATGTGCCCTCTTTTTGAGGAGTTCTGTGCTATCATAGGGTGTGATCCCAATGCCCCTTTGGTCAAGCATGAGGTAAAAATTGGGCATGTTAGGTCTTTTGAAAACCATGTTTCAGTTTAGCTGACCATAGGCTAGGGCTATGATTGTCGAAGACCAGAAGGCAGTTCTGTTGCCCCTGATTGACGAATTTTCGGAGGCTTGCCCAGACGACCCAGACCGGATGAGGCTAAGAATGCGGGCCCTGGTTTTTTGTTTATTAGCTGGCTTCTTGTTTAACCAGGACCCAGGCTTTGGGGATTTGCATCTTTGTCCCATGGTTCGACAAATGGAGGATAGGGGTTGTATTGGCGGCATTGTGCTGGCCGAGACTATTAGGAGCCTTGACAGGGCTGCTTTAGGGTTTGATGACTGGACAGTTTCTCCCATTATTCTCCAGGTATTTTCCTTCTTCCCTGTTTTTTTATGTTTTGTTATTATTTTTCACTCCCTTGTAATAGAAATGATCCATTACTCAGGTTTGGTTGAAGGACCATCTTCGAGTGGTCACTGCTCCTACCTCCCTTCCTTATAACCCTTCTCAATATCGCATGCGGAGGATCTTGACCACACATCCTTCTATTGATGCATGGACTTCATGGTTGATTGAGTTGGGCCCAAATGAGATACTGTGGTTCATCTCCTGGTATAACATCCCCCGCTTTATCCAGGCTAGCTTTCGCCATACCCGGGTTTACCTTTTAGGCCTTTCCCATTGTACTTGGTACTGCGCTTCGCGTGTCCTGAGACAGATGGGGATAGATCAGACTGCTCCACTTATGGATGACTTTTCAGCTGATTCTGCCATTACCCCGGGTGTTACTCGAGCTGTCCTTAGGGCTTGGGTTAGAGATCATCGTATGGTTAGGCCTTTACCTAATCCTGCCAGTGTTCATACTTCTCCTGAGTATCGGGCATGGTTCATTACTGCTGTCTGGCCGATTGAGAGACCAAGGAGGACTGCACTGCTGAGTGTTCTCGAAGGTTGTGTTCAGGCTAATACTGATGATGAGGTTGAGACCGGTGAGGAGATTATGTTGGCTCCTCAGACAGGTGAGGCTGGACAGAGTTTAACAGCTAAGGAAGACTCAGAGGATGCTGCCCCACGAAGGAGACGGGACACCTAGACTCCTATAGGCTTTTACTATCTTTCTCTTATTTTGACCTTTATTTGACTTTTGAATTTTTTCTTTGAATGTTTTTTTTTTTTTTTTTTTTGCTTTGGATTTGGATTTAGACTTCATTATTCGTTTGGACTTTTTTTTGCTTTCCGCCTGACTTTGGGCTGCTATTGGAATGAGATTTGACTTTTTAGCTTAAATTGGGAAAATCATTTAGCTTTCCAAGCATTTTCCAACTTTATTTATTCCAAGCTCTAATTTTTGCCTAAGCTGCCCTTTCGGGTTTTCAACTTAGCGAGCTTACCCATTTTTGTCTAAGCCGCCCTTTTTGGGTTTTCAGCTTAGCGGGCCCCGACTTTTGCCTAAGCCGCCCTTTCGGGTTTTCGACTTAGCGGGTTTTTCTTTTTTTTTTGACAAAGAAGAATGAAATTATGAAATGATTTTTTTTATTAATGTTTAGACCGCGCCCAATGAGAGCTGCCTACATATCTCCGATATATGATTTCTTTTTTCCAAAGAGAATCAGGTCTAATGTAGTTCATCATACATTATGCAATGATTACAATTACACAAAATATCTTTTTAACTGATCTAAATTACATGGATTAGTGAATTCCAAACCATCCAAATCAGTTAAAATAACGGCTCCGCCTGACAATATCTTCTTTAACACATAGGGTCCAGCCCAATGAGGACGAAACTTCCCACGTGGATCTATGATTGGCTGTCTAATCTCCTTCAGAACCAAACAACCTTCTTCCAGTTTCCGGTCTTTGACCTTCTTATTAAAATGCCGCGCCATTCTTCTTTGATAAACTTGAGTTTGGTGGATTGCTCGCAATCGCTTTTCATCCATACCCAAGAGTTGTAAATGATAATTCTCAGCCCGATTTGCTTCGCTGATCTGGCTTTCCCGGATAATCCTTGCCGACTGAACTTCCAGCTCAATAGGCAACACTGCTTCCATGCCATATACTAAGGAATACGGGGTTGCCCCAGTAGGCGTTCTGATTGAAGTCCTGTATCCCCACAAGGCATTTGGCAATTGTTCGTGCCAAGCTCTATGCTTTTGAACCGTCTTCTGCAAAATGACCTTTATAGCCTTGTTTGCAGCCTCTACAGCCCCATTTGTTTGTGGACGATAGGGTGAAGACTTGTGATGCTGAATCCTCTTTTGCTTCAGTAGGTCTGAAAATTCACTTTGAAAGTGAGACCCATTATCAGTAATGATCTCAAATGGTGTTCCATACCGACAAAGGATGTTGGTACGAACGAACTGTGCTGCCTTCTTGGCATTCAAAACCGAATAAGAAGCTACCTCAATCCACTTAGTGAAATAATCAACAGCAACCAGGATGAATTGATGGCCATTGGAAGCCTTTGGATGAATCTTTCCGATCACGTCTATGCCCCACGTTGCGAAAGGCCAGGGCGAAGCAATGGGATTCAGATTGACCGGAGGCTGTTTTTGCAGCTTGGCAAAAATTTGACACTCATGGCACTTCCGCGCGTGCCTCACGCAATCTGCATTCATGGTCGACCAGTAATAACCCAAGTTCATAATTTTCCGAGCCAAGGCTATCCCGTGCATGTGCGGACCGGACTCCCCATTATGCAAGGAATCCATGATGGTTTGAGCTTCCCCCTCATCAACGCACCTTAGGTGCAGGCCATTCCAAATTTTCCTATACAGAACTCCCCCAGTAAGGAAATATCCAAATGCTAACTGTCTCAATGTCCGTTGATCAGTCTTGGTGGATCCCTCCGGGTAGGCTTCATTCTGAAGATAATTCTGTATATCCCAATACCAAGGCTTGTCATCTACCAAATGCGTGACGTGTGCTGGCTGTTTCTGTAGCCGTCTTGTCAGAGGTCGAATGACTTGGTCTCCCCCTACATTAACCATGGAGGCCAAGGTAGCTAGGGCATCCGCAAACTGATTTTTGGCGCGCGGCAGGTAGTGGAAAGACAATTCCTCAAACTCTTGAGCCAGTTCGTCCAAGCGTTGTAGGTAAGGAACCAAACGCTCTTCCTTAATTTTCCATTTTCTTAGAGCTTGAGAGACTATCAGATTGGAATCTCCGAAAACTTTGAGGATCTTTATTCCTTTTTCCAGGGCTGCTTCTAACCCCTTGATGCAAGCTTCATACTCGGCTTCATTGTTGGTGCAGTCGAAATCTAATTTGACTGCGATTGGGATGTATTCTCCATAAGGAGTTTTGAATACTACTCCAACCCCGTTTCCATGGTAGTTTGAAGCTCCATCAAAGTACATTTCCCAAACTTCACTTTCCAAGCTCAATAAGTCTTCGTCAGGAAATTCTACCTCTGGCATTTGGTCTTCGACCGGTAATTCTGCTAATTGGTCAGCCAAGGCTCCACCTTTCACTGCCTTCCGTTGTACAAATTTTAAATCATAAGCTGCAAGCACTGATACCCACTTAGCCATCTTACAGTCAAGAACCGGCCTCTACATAAGGAATTTCAAGGGGTTCGATTCAGAAATGACATAGGTTGTGTAAGAAGAGAGGTAGTGCTGCAGCTTTGTACAGGCCCAAACTAGAGCCAGACACAACTTCTCTATCTTGTTGTATTTTAGCTCGTATTCTAGCATCCTTTTGCTTAAGTAATACACGGCATTTTCTATCCTTGTATCTTCTGCTTGTTGAGCTAGCATTGCACCCATCGCTTCTTCTGTCACTGATAGGTATAATAATAAAGGCTTTCCTAGCCTTGGTGGCTGTAAAACTGGTGGGGATAGCAGATATTGCTTGACTTGGTCGAAAGCTTTCTGACAATCCTCATTCCATTTAACCGCTACTCCTTTCCTGAGTAATTTGAAGATCGGACCACAAGTATCGGCCAATTGATTAATGAACCGGCTGATGTACTGTAGCCTTCCCAGGAAACCCCGAACTTCTTTTTTCGTCCTCGGTGCTGGCATTTCTAAAATGGCCTTAGCTTTTGAAGGGTCAATCTCTATGCCCTTCCGACTGACCATGTGCCCTAGAAATACTCCGGATGTAGCTCCAAATAGACATTTCGCTGGGTTGAGCTTTAAGTTGTACTTTCGAAGTCTAAGGAAGAACTTCTCAAGTGCTATTGTATGTTCTTCAGCTGTTTTTGATTTGACAACCATGTCGTCCACATACACTTCGACTTCTTTGTGAATCATGTCATGGAAGATGGTTATCGCCATTCTTTGATAGGTTGCCCCGGCATTTTTGAGCCCAAAAGGCATAACCCTGTAGCAGTAGGTTCCCCACTCTGTGATGAATGCTGTTTTCTCTTTGTCTGGCAAATGCATCATTATTTGATTGTATCCGACAGCAAGATCGGTCAAGGAGACCATCTCATGTCCAGCCATTCGGTCAACCAGCAAGTCAATGTGCGGCAGGGGGAAGTCGTCCTTCGGACATGCTTTATTCAAATCCCGATAATCCACACACATTCTGACTTTTCCATCCTTCTTAGGAACCGGCACAATGTTTGCTAACCATGTCGAGTAAGCAATGGGTTCTATGAACTTGTTCTCCAGTTGCTTGGCAACTTCCTCCTTGATTTTCAAGGACCATTCTGTCTTCAGTCTCCTAAGCTTCTGTTTTACTGGCTTAGCCTCAGGGTATACCGGAATCTTATGCACCACTATTGCTGGGTCGATTCCCGTGATGTCACTTGACTTCCACATGAAGCAATCGGCAAATTTCTTCAAACATTCACTGACTTGTTCCCTGTTCATACAATCAGATGCAATGTATGTATGTTCATTTTCTTCTTTGCCAATCATTATTTTTTCCTTTTCATTTTTTATTTCATTTATTTGATTATTTTTGCTTGGAAATGCTTGGAAAGATAGACACGCAGGGTAGTCAAGAATTTGCAAGCCTTTATTGATTATGACGGAATCGTCTTCAAAAATTACATCGAATTTGAAATCTGGATTTTCTAGATCCGACACAGACGACTCAGAACTGGAACTAGACTCTGACTCGGTTTCAGACTCGGGGTCAGCCTCAGACTCGGTACAGGATTTTATTACAAATTTTGACTCTTGGTTTGACTCGGGAGGGGGTTTATCAGCAGTGCGATCCTCCTCGGCGTACCAGTTGGTGAGAGGTCCTCCGCTTGGCTTGATCAGGTTGAGCAAGTCTCGATTCTCGTCACTTTCGGTGATAACCGCAACCTCATCAAAGAGACTAGGCTGCATGAAGTCTTCCACTTCCAGCTCGGTTGTTACCTCTTCGGATAAGTCATTCAGGTCCAGGACACAGGTGTCATTCATTTCTAGGAATAGCTCGAAAGGATCGATCAATTCCTGGTCAGAAACAATAGCATTTACCCCGTGATTTGGTAAGGGATTAGTGCTAATGTTTGACTCACTTCTTGGGATGATTGAACCATCGTCCACCAGGTCTTGGATGCGGTTCTTAAGCGTCCAGCACGCTTCAGTCTCGTGCCCATGACCCTGATGATATTCACAGTATTCATTGGTTCGGTAGTTTCTTGGTAAAGGGTTGGGTGGCGGCCTTGCTTCCAAGGGCTTGATGTAGTTGGCCTTGACAGCCTCTCGGAAAACCAAAAGGATTGGCATCCCGAGATCAGTATATGTCCTTCTTGACCGATTGCCATTTCTCATATTGCCCACACGTAAAGGATTCATGGGGGTGATGCTTGCCACTTCGTGGACTTTGCCAGGTTGGCCAGGTTTCTTATATTTGGAGGTTCCTGAGTCTTCTTTCAATTGCCCCATTTGAATTAAATCCTCTACCTTTGTAGCAGCGGCAATGAGCGACTGGAAGGTTGGTAAGTATTGGGTTTGTAACTGTTGTTGGTAGACAGGTTGCAGGTTCTTTATGATTATGTCTACCTGTTCTTGCTCAGAAGGTCGGTTGATCATTTGGGCGACCTTGGTCCTTTTTCTCGTAAGGAACAAGGGAAAGGGTTCATTGTTTTTCTGTTTGGTGGTTTCCAATTTTTTTCTCGTTTTCTGAGCTTCCGGCTCAGAAGCAGTTTTGGAAGGCACGTCATCCAGGTTAAGGGCAGGGTTTTGGAAGGCACGTCCCTGATTGGAGGTACCCGGTCCACTCCCTTCAGTAGAAGCCCCATTTCCATTACCATTACCATTACGCAATTCAGCTATCAGGGCAATCCTTTGGGCAGCCAATGCCTCATTCATTCTGGCCTCCATTCTGGCCTCAAGCTGTTCAATGAGGGTTTGGATGTCAGCAAGTGATGCCATTGGTGCAGGTAGGGTTGTTGGAGTTGCGGGTGAAACTGGTGTAGCTGGTGATAGTACTGTAGGTGTGGCTGGCACAGATGTGGGCACTTGGATCGTGGGCACCTGTAAGGATAAGGGTAGCTGGATTAGGTACAGTGGTTGGTGTGTCAGGGTAACTGATGTAGATCGACTCTTTGTCCAACTGTGCATGAATGAGAAGAGTGTTTCATGCCCTCTTTGTGTTTACCCCATGTTTATGATATGTCGTGAATGCGCATAACAACACGTCATAATCTGTTTAATGAATATGATTCACATCATTGGGTGCATACAGTCCTAAAAGATAGGTTCTATAGGCTATGACTCAAATAGAGAATCGGCTTATAAGGGACCCTTGAACCTTGAGTATGGATATACCTAACCACATGTGAAACAAAGAGTTTCGCGTGGGTCCAACGGTACGCATACCCATGGGCCACCCCCAAAAGGATTAGGGGCGGTTTGCGGTAACAGGGAGGACGCTTTGGCTGTCCGTCGACATAATCAATGAGACCTGCCGATCAGCGCTACTTGCTATCCAGACTCAGAAGTTTGAACAGAGAGAGAAGAAATTCATTTGAAATTCATTTTTTATGCAATGGAGAAAAGGATTCTCAATCGTGCAAATAAATCAACAAATTTAAATGTCTTAATCAAATTTGTCAATTAAGTTCAAATTTCCTCTCATCGAGTATTCTTAAAGAAAGAATGCTCGATTTATGTCAAGGTACCTTGCAAAACAAAACATAGTAAAATAATGCCCTAAAGAAGGGCAGGTTAGTTTATGCAACAATTGTAGTCCACTTATGCAAAACGATTACATACCTCCCCAGTGAAGTCGCCAAACTGTGAACCCCTCCCCAAAATATCATAGGCATGTGAATGCATGTGACTAAGGAAGAAATGCACGTGATGTGTGAGTCGCCACCTTGTTTAATTATTTTAGGGTAAACTAGGAAAAACCCTAAGTGACTCCAATTTTTTAATTAACCTAAATGCTAGATTAATTAACCCAAAGTTAAGGCATGGTCTACGAACCCGAGGTGGATCCTGAGACTATGTCATGCTGATTAAACTAACCAAAGAATGAATGCTTTGCAGGGTAATTAATGTGATTTAGACCAATGAAATGTGTTTATGTGATTTTGACTTGCCGCTCGGGGTTAAATCCCAAACGTGCCTACGTACTTTCGTTTGAATGGAAGATCAAAGTCGACGTAGTTCGATAGGCCTCTTTTAGAGGGCTTTGAATGGGGATGCTTTATGCATGAGTGTGTGTATGCTTTGTGCATTTTGTTTAGGCATTTTGCCAAAAATGTTGATTGGGCTTATTGGTTTGCCGAAAAATGGATTAAGGCCTTTGGCCAAAAAGTTTTGTGATTTATGCAAATCTGATTGCCAAAAGATTGGTTATTTAAAGGCTTTTTAGCCAAAATGTGTTGTTTCGAAGACTTTTAACCAAAAAGATTAATTTTAGGCAATTATTGCCAAAAAAATTGATTATTTAGGCGATTGGTGCCAAAATTGAGTGATTTAAGACTTTTAGCCAAAAAATTGGTTGATTTAGGCAAATTGTTGCCAAAAATTGGTTATTCTTACTTATAGGCAATTTGTTTGCCTAAAGTAATTAAATGAACTGCAATGTAGGCAACTTAATGCCAAAAGAACGTGATTAATTAAGGCCTTTTAGTCACAATTATTGATTAATTGGACTTAAGCCGAAGATTGTTTGAAATAAAGGCAATCATACCATAGCCATTGATAGACTTGATATTTTAAGCCAATATTGTTGGATTTAAGCTTTAATACCACGATTATTAATTAACCGGGCATTTAGCCTAAATTTATTTAATTGAGGCAATTTACTTGTCTAATGATGACATGAATGCATTTATGCAATTGTAGAATTAAGAGGAGTAGAAGAGAAACATGCATGAAGTGCTAAAATTAAATAGGCAGAGTTTAGTTCATGTACCTGATTTAATCGTCGACCGCTTCTTAACTCCAGGTTAAGCTCCTCGTTAAGAGAATATTAATTAATTTGATTTTAATGACCACTTAACAAAGCAAAGAAAGCAATAAAGCTAAACTAAAATGCAGAAAAGCAGTAAAGAATCGCAAGGAGCGTAGGGGAGAAGGAGCGTCCGTCAACACAGACTGAGTGTGGAAAACAGTAGGCCCGGGGCTGCTTTTATAGGCGAAAATTGGACTGTTTCGGCGGTCGAGCCGCCGGGGCCCAGCGGCCGGGCCGCCGAGGCCAGGCGGCTGGGCCGCAGGGGCTCAGCGGCACGGGCCGACGGCTGGGTCGACGGTGCTCGGCGGCTCGGCCGCCGGTTCTCGGCGGCTGAGCCACCGGAAGTCAGCGGCTGGACCGCCGTGCCTGGTGGTTTTACTAATTCTCACTCCGGAGGCTTTTCCGGGAGCTCCGGACCTCCGAAAAAAATTCCGGGACCAGTTCCGCGATCCTCGCGACGTCCCGGACGTTTCAAGTACCATATTGACATACTTTCGGTGAACTTCCAAAATGGCCTTTGGTCCGGTCGGACTGTTTGCAGTCCGGGAAAATTGGCTCTTCAAGCCTCAAAATAAATGGGTATTCACAGGCGACTGCAGCCGCTGTGGCCGGCGGCTGCCGCCGCCGGCGATAGCGGCTACCGCCGCCTTTAAGGGCGGCCGCCACCGCCGCGGCCAGGAAAACTGGCTTTTTGAGCCTCAAAATTTAGGTATTCACACATATTTAGTTTGCTTTGTGGTGAACTAAATTCATCTATTATATCCAGTATTCGTCTTTCTTTGATTCTAGTTTCTTATTCTTTCCTTGTGCTTCCTTTGCTTCTTTTATGTTGTTAGGGTGTATTTGCTTGTTTACTACACTCTAATTGATAATTAAGTAGTACATTGTCTTTGTTCTTGTGCTACTATCCATTTGTATTTTTGAGTGTTCTGTCCGCCCCTGCATTCGAGGTAGTGTGTTGATGAAAGGATCAAATCTCGCCTCCCGAACCTGGTCCTGAACTCGAGGAGGCAGCCGATCAAACCACTCATTAGCTGCATACGTGTTGCCGCACGATTTTCCACGCTTTGCGCTCTTCTGCAAAAATAAAACACTATAAATATGCCAATAAAGTGCAAACGCACGTATTTTTTACATTTTCATGCAGATAAATCGAAGAAAAGTGCCGAAAATACCAAAGAAAGATGTTCCACAAGCTACTGTGGCGCCAGCCACTAAGTAGTGGCGCAAGGCACTACTCAAGTGGCGTGCGCCACTAGCACTGTGGAGTATGCCATAGAACAGTAGAAGAAAACTAGTTCACAAAGATATTGCACATGCCACAAATCTAACTTGATCTTTTGGTTTCTAACCTAATGCTTGCATGTTTCTAGTCCAAACAATGCAGGAAAAATAAAAAGAAAGTTTGCAGAATACCTCTATTGCACCCCAGCAAAGGTGGCTGGGCAAATCATATGACAGACTGATTACAGTCCCTACATCTGCAACAAACTCCCGAAGCTTCATGCTAATGCTCATGGGATGAGTCATGAAGTCGATCACTGCATCTCTCGGCAGCTAGTCCATGACATTCTCAGCAGCCATGAGTTTTGGTGGCAAGAAGAAGTAAAGAGAGAGTTTAAAAAGAGAAGAAGAAGGAAGGGTTGAAAGTGACTAAGTGATGACACTTTCACCTTTTATAATGTTTAGTGGACCTATAGGCCCAACTTAAGCTTCAGCCCAGTTCAGTCCTAAAGGTCCGACTACCGTGTCCAGCTTCAATACTTAGCTGGCAACCCATTTACGGCTAGCCGCCTAAGTAGGGGCATCTGTTGCACTACTTGATTACCCACAAGTATACGGATCGCAATGTAGTAATAAAAAGATCGATCCCACGAGGAACGAGTTATGTCCACTCTACTACTTATCCTTAACACTTATCTTTATAGCAATAAAACATGAATTAATCAAACTATAATCCTATTTAAACTATAATTAAATATACTACTTAATTCTATAGATAAAGATATAGTAGAATACTTAAAAGAATTGATCATGCATTAGATTTTCTTTTTCTATAGCAAAATGTGTAACATGCAATAAATGATTCTTTAATCACATATGGTAAAGTATAATTCAACCTCTCGTTACAGAATTACTCTATTTATTATATGTATCTCTACATGCAAGAAATGCCTTACTTTGTCAAATATTAAACCTAGTTCTTATTCTTTGATTATTTCAATAAGATAGACTTAACTTTGACAAACCAAGTTAAAGATTCACATGCAAATCCAACTAAATGAATTCTATCTCTTTGATCATTACCAAATTATTTCTTTCTAAGAATATAATTAAGTAAACTTGATTAAACAAAGACCAAAAGATAACTTAAACAAACTTTTACTGAATGAAACCAAATAATATTGTTGCTTTGCATAGAAAATTATGAAGAACAACATACAAAAAGTCTTTAATATAACAAGAGAAAGATAGAATTAATCAAACTCAAGCCTCCGGAGGGTGTCACGCCTCGAGGAACTCTTTGATGTTCTTTGCACAAACAATAATAAGTGACTCTCGTCATCTTATTTCTAAGTACTACTTTATTATTTTCTACTGTATTCTAATTCTACATCTTTTTTTTTCTTTTCTTTTTCTCTATCTCATCCTCTTAATTTGGATTACAATTTATAGAAGAGGAAGAGGATGTTGGTTATGATGGTGATTGGTTGACCAAAAGGTGCTTCAGATGACTTCTGTTGGGAAAAGTTCTGACCTGTTCATGGAAGGACATGATTTTCTGGTGAAAAGGTAGCAGTTGACGTCTCCTGGAAATGCGATTCGCACTCCCGAATTTAATGTCGCGCTCGCGATCTTTACTTATGATCTTTCTGCCTCTTCTGGAGTGTTTTTTGCGCTCGCGAATTTGACCTGGTACTCTTCTGCCGTTTTTGTTGTGTAATTCGCGCTCGCGAATTTTCCTTGGCAGAAAACTCCTTTCCCATACTTAGTCAAATTTTTTATCCTTTTCTTCTTAAAAACAAGCCTTTTCCAATCCTTTGTTCAAATGCATTCCTAAAACAACTTTAAACCAAAAACAACAAAAGGAAATGTAAAATGTATAAAAACAAAAACACAATCATGCAAATCATGCGATTATAACTTAACGAATTTGCCCGCTTTGTGAGGCTATCAGCATCACATCGCTGGCCACAGGTAAGTCATCTTGATTTGTGTGCCAAGACACAATTTTCAATAAACACTTACATGAGCACGCACGGATAATCAAATTTACAAATAATCAAGTTCACACTCTATTACACGTGAACTCACACAAACTCACACACATTTCTCTATAAAGCATCACGTGTCACACGCTCACGCTTTTTTGGGCTTAATGACGAAAATTTCTAAACATAATTGGCCGAAAAGCCTCTTTTCTCTTATATTGCAAGGATTGTTTTGAGGGCACCTCCCTAAGTGGAGTATCTCAATTTAAGGCATCCGAAGTGGTGCAACTCCCGAAGTGGAGTATCTTAATTTAAGTCGTCTGAAGTGGCGCACCACCCGAAGTGGAGTATCCCCTTCAACCGTCCGAAGTGGTGCACCTCCCGAAGTGGAGCATCTCAATTTAAGCCGTCCAAAGTGGTGCACCTCCCAAAGTTGAGTATCTCAATTGAAGCCATCCGAAGTGGCGCACCTTCCGAAGTGGAGTATCTCAGTTTAAGGTATCCGAAGTGGCGCACCTCCTGAAGTGCAGTAGCCCCTTAAGCCGTCTGAAGTAGCGCATCTCCAAAGGTGGAGCCTTTCAGAAACCGGGTCGACCGAAGTGTCATACTCATTCATCCATTGAAGCCGTCCAAAGTGGTACAACCCTGAAGCCGTCCTGTGTAGTGCATTTCATCTACCTCTCACCGTCCGAAGGACAACCCCTTGCAGTCGAGCATTTCAGAAATCGAGTCGACTGAACTATTGTACTCATTCATCCATTGAAAACATCTGAAGTGTCACACCCCTGAAGCCATCATGTTGGTGGCATTTCATTCTGCCTCTTATCGTCCGAAGGAGAACCTCCCAAAGTGGAGCATTTGAGAAACTGGATTGACCAAAGTGTCATACTCATTCATCCATTGAAGCCGTTTGAAGTGGCGCACCCCTGAAGCCATCTTGTGTGGCGCACCCCTGAAGCCGTCCTGTGTAGCTCATTTCATTTCACCTCTCACCGTCCGAAGGACAACCTCCTAAACTGGAGCATTTCGAAAATCGAGTCGACTGAAGTGTCAAACCCACTCATCTATTGAAGCCATCCTGTGTGGCTCATTTTCATTCCACCTCTCATCGTCTGAAGGACAACCTCCGGAAGTGGAGCATTCTCAAACCAAAGCCACAATTGGCGCAAGATAGCCACAGAAGTCATCAATAGCCACCCTGATGCAATTCGTCCACCTTCAAATGTCGTAATGGTACCGTAAGTCCCTAGGGCAAGTGTTCAAATACACATCAATAAAGCCACCAGAGTGGCGCACTTCATCCATCAAAGCCGTGCGTGTCACGTAAACCAAGTAAGTTTTTTTTTTCCTTACGCTTCTACTTTACACTATGATGACATTTTACCTGAAAAGCAAAATATTGTCAAAGTAGGGGCAAACTATAAACACTTAAATTTTGCCCTTAAAAGATCCAGTGATGATATACCATTTTTTCACATAAAATTGGATCGGGATTCTCGATTTTCTTAGTTTTTGGACTGATGCTCCGTGGCTGAGATTACCAATGTATTTAACTGCTTTTACTTTTTCAGATTACCGGGCATTTCACAATGACACCGGGCCCAGGAATTGCGCCGAGCCCACCCGGTACTCTTTCCGGTGCACTGTCTCATTTTTTGTGCATCCAATAAGTATGAACATGATGAATGTGAATATTACATGGATATTATTATTGATTTATGCTTCTGTAAATATCTATTCTTTTTTGTGCTTGATTGTTTATAGAATGGGTTTGTGTTTTATTTCTATTGCAAAATGTAAAGGATCCTTAAAAGGATGCCTAATAAATGCTTGTTTGTAATAGATATATGGGCATGAAAAATTTTGAGGGTTTAAAGGTAGAACGTATTACTAGGAGATGGTTTGTAATCTTTTCTCCTTGCCCCCTTTCTTTGCATGTTTGTTGTTTGCAATAATTGCTTGAATGACATTATTTTACAAAATTGTAATAAAACCATTTTTACATCTCAATTAAAAGTTAATCTCATTATTGATTATTGTGAATGTCTGGATAATGTGGAGGCCGATTCAACCAAGCGAAATGGGTACCTAATACCTTCTCATTTCATACCTAGCAGCGGACCTTATCTTTGGTTTAAAACCGGATGAGTCGATTCCAAAGAATCGGCTGATTCAAGAATTTTTCCCTAATAAGGGAGACGACTCTGAATTTTAATAAAAATCTTACCAAAGTAAGAGAACCTTTTTGAGGATTAAGGAACGGGTCTCATAGTGAAAATCAGTTTTATTAAATAAAATAAACCAAGCTCATTCGAATCCATTTCTTCTTTTTAAAGAGGAAAATGGAAAAAACCCCGACTTCCTCAAGTATCAAGACCAACTACAAGTAATCAGCCTCAAAACAGGATTTTCATACCAAGATCATATTAGAAACAAGGGTCTCCAGACCAACTACAAGGGCATCGAGGTCGTCAATAGGGTTTCTAGACCAAATACAGGGTAATCAGCATGAGAACATGGTTTTCAAACCAACTCTAGATGAGAAATAGAGTTTCCAAATCAACTATAAGATTGTCAGCCTCAAAACAGGGTTTTAGACCAAATCTAGACCAACTTTAGGATAATCAGATTAGAAAATAGGGTTTTCAAACTGAGTCTATATCAGAAGCAGAGTAATCAGACTTAGAATAGGATTTTCAGACCAAGTCCAAATCAGAAACAAGGTTTCCATACTTACTCTAGAGTAAACAAATTAGGACAAGATTTCCATACCAATCCCAAATAATCGGACTCCTGCCGAGACTACCAATAGGGTTTAAGGAGGTTACAACTTTGATCAAAGTCGAAAATAGGCCACTAGGGCAAAAGACCGATTTTCCCACCAACAAGGGGTAAAATGATAATTTTCAGACAATCAGACTCTTACCGAGACTACCAATAGGGTCTAAGGAGGTTACAACTATGATTATAGTTGAAAACAGGACACCAGGGCAAAAGACCGATTTTCTGCCAACTAGGGGTAAAACAGTCATTTTTAGATAATCAGACTAATACCAGGACTACCTATAGGGTCAAAGGAGGGCACACAACAATCAAAATCCTATCAGGATTGTCTACAAGGTCTAAGGAGGTCACATGGACTTTTCAAAATCAGTCGAATCAGACCGGCTCCGAAAAAATATTTTCGGAATCAAATGAGACTATCACAAGATGTTCCAAACATCGCCACGACCTGCCGAGGTATAGTTTTCAGATCAAAAATCCATTCAATAGTGTTGAAATTGGGGTCCATAAGCTCAAACCATGATCAGCTCTAATCTTCCGGAGGGGGCAAACCGTTGACCATGATTTTAGTATCGGGGCATAGGTTCAGGCCTAATTCTAGGTTCCAAGGCATAACAGGCCAAAATCAAGGTACAATGGCCCCACCCATAGTACCAAAACGTAGGAAATTTTGCTACGGTTCCAATAGCATGAGAATTAGCTTCATTGGACGTCGTTTAGACCTCGAACGGACCTACGGAAGCCGAAAAACCCTAGAATCAAAGGCCAGGGGCAGTAATTTGCCCCAATTAGTGCCGAATAGCTCAGCATTGGCACTAATTACCCATGTAGCGATACCAAATTGGCACAAGCCGAAGGCCCTAATCCATACTGAATATGAGCATTTTGGTACTGATTAGGGGTGTGAACCCTCCCCCGAAAGGCGAAATTATGCTTGAATGAGGTATGCTCACATGTGTGTTTTATGAAGTCGCCACCTAGTTTATTTTTATAAGGAAAAACTAAGAAAGAACCCTAAATGACTCTAATTTTAATTAACCTAAGTCTAGATTAATTACCCCAAAGTTTAAGGCACAATCTACGAGCCTGAGGTGGGTCCCGAGACTATGTCATGCTGATTAACTAACCTAAGTGTAAATGCTTTGCAAGGTAAATTGATGCAATTGGACCAGTAAAGTGTTTTGGTGATTTCGACTTGTCGCTCGGGGGTTGAATCCCGAACATGCCTACGTACTCTCGTTTGAATGAGAGATCAAAGCCGACGTAGTTCGATAAAGCCTATTCAAAGGCATTTTGAAGGGGCATGCTTCATGCATGAGTGTGTGCATGCTTCGTGCATTTTTTTTTAGGCATTTTTGCCAAAGGTTGATTGATTTGTTGTTTTAGGCATCTGTTGCCAAAAGGTGTTTGATTGGGCAATTTATTGCCAAAAATTGATGTTTGGGCTATTTATTGCCAAAAATGGTTGAGTAAGGTATTTGTGCCAAAAGTTGATATTTGATTAGGCAATTTGTTGCCAAAGATTGGTTAGGCGATTTGTCGCCAGAGTGATTGATTAAGGGCATTTGTGCCAAAGGGGTTTTGTTGGGCGATTTGTCGCCAAAATGATTAATGCATTCGTGCCAAAAGATGATATGTAATTTAGGCAATTTATTGCCAAAGAAAAGGTGATATATGGGCGATTTGTCGCCAAAGAGTGGTTATTTGAATTATAGGCAATTTGTTGCCAAAAGCGATTGATTAAACCGTAGGCAATTTGTTGCCAAAACGTGATTGATTAAACTGTAGGCAATTTGTTGCCAAAAACGTGATTAATTAAGGCTTTTAGCCACAATTATTGATTAATTGGACTTTTAGCCGAACTGTTCGAAATAAAGGCAATTACACCGTAGTTATTAATTAACTAGGCACTTTAGCCAATATGTTCAGAGTTAAGCATTAATACCACGATTATTGATTAACCGGGCATTTTAGCCTAAACTTATTTACTTAAGGCAATTTGCTGCCAAAATGACGATGGTGTGAATGCAGTTATTTAATTATTTAATTAGAATTTAGAGTAGAAGAGAATATGCACAAAATGCTGAAATTAAATGGGCAGAGTTTCGTTATTACCTGAGTTAATCGGCGGCCGCTTCTTAGCTTCAGTTTGAAAATTCCATATTAAGCTCCTCGTTTGGGGAATACTAATTAAAGTTAATTCAATTAAGTGACCAAATATCACAACAGCAGAGTAATAAAAGCCTAAACTAAATGCAGAAAAGCAGTAGAAGAACCGCAAGGAGCGTAGGAGAGAAGAGAGCGTCCGTCAACACAGACCGAGTGAGTAAAACTGTCAATTCGGGGCTGTATTTATAGGGAAAAACCAAGCTAGAGGGCGGCTGCTGCCACCGTGGACGGCGGCCGCTGCCGCCCTATCCTGTCCACTCGCTAGTTTTTCGTTCCAAAGGCTTTTTCGGGAGTTCTGTACCTCCAAAAAATATTTCGGGATCAGTTCCGCGATCCTCGTAATTTTCCGGACGTTTCAAGTACCATATTGGCATACTTTCGGTGAACTTTCCGAATGGCCTCCGGTCCGGCCGGAGTGTTTGCAGTCCGGGAAAACAGGCTTTTTGAGCCTCAAAATTTGAGTATTCACAAGGGGCACTTTGGCACCGATTTGCCCCTGACTTAGCAACCCTTTGGCCTATAAAAAGCACTCTCCCCCTCCTAATTTGACACCTCTTGTTGCTCGATTAAGCGCTTCACTGTGAATACTCAAACTTTGACTTTTCTACAGTGTTAATGCCGGACTGCAAACAGTCCGGCCGGACCGAAGGCCATTTTGAAAGTTCACCGAAAATATGTCAATATGGTACTTGAAACGTCCGGAATTTCACGAGGATCGCAGAACCGGTCCCGGAATGATTTTTGGAGGTCGGAAACTCCCAAAAAAGTTCCCGGAGCGAGACATGGTGGCCACCACCAGCTACGGCGGCGCCGGCCGCCGGACACGGCGGCAGCTGCTGCCCCACCGACTGGGCGGCACCTGCCGCCCTCCCAGGCGGCACCTGCCGCCCAGCCTCTTGGGCGGCAGCTGCCGCCGAGCCAGGCGGCACCTGCCGCCCTGGACCCGAAAATGGCCTATAAATAGACCATTTTCAGCCTATTTTTGACACCCCTGTCTATGTTGACGGACGAATCCTTCTCCCTCTCACGCTCCTTGCGTTTTCTTTACCGCTTTTTGCATTTAATTTAATTTTTATTGCATTTTTATTGTGATATTTGGACATTAAAATTAAACAAATTAAAATTAATTAATATTTCCTAAGCGAGGAGCTTAATCTGGAGTTAAGAAGCGGTCGTCGATTAAATCAGGTATGTAAACAAAACTCTGCCTATTTAATTTTAGCACTTCATGCATATTTCTCTTCTACTCTTAATAATTCTACAATTGCATAAATGCATTCACGTCATTATTTTTGGTAAATAAACTGCCTTAATTAATTTGATTAAGCTTAAATGCCCGGTTAATCAATAATCGTGGTATTAAAGTTTAAATCCGACAATATTGGCTAAAAGAGCCTAGTTAATTAATAACTACGGTTCAATTGCCTTATTTCGAATAAATCTGGCTTAAGTCCAATTAATCAATAATTGTGGCTAAAAGCCTTAATCGATCACGTTTCGACAATAAATTGTGATTAAGCTCGAACGCCCGATTAATTGATAATCGTGGCATTAAAGCCTAAATCGCACATTTTTGGCAAACTAATTGCCTAAAACAACACATTTTGGCCAAAGGCCTTAAAATCAACCATTTTGGCGACAATCGCCTAAATCGCACATTTTTGGCAAACTAATTGCCTAAAACAACGCATTTTGGCCAAAGGCCTTAAAATCAACCATTTTGGCGACAATCGCCTAAATCGCACATTTTGGCAACAATTGCCTAAATCAAATCATTTTGGCTAAAAGCCATTAAAATCAACATTTTTGGCAACATGCCTAAAAATCAATCAATCTTTGGCAAAATGCCTAAACAAAAATGCACGAAGCATACACACAATCATGCATAAAGCATACACACAAAAATGCACAAAGCATACACAAAATCATGCACAAAGCATACACACAAAATGCACAAAGCATACACAAAATCATGCACAAAGCATACACACTCATGCATAAAGCATACCCATTCAAAGCCCTTCAAAGAAGGCCTATCGAACTACGTTGACTTTGATCTTCCATTCAAACGGAAGTACGTAGGCACGTTCGGGATTTCACCCCGGGTGGCAAGTCGAAATCACTCAAACATTTCATTAATCCATCATTCACCTTGCAAAGCATTCATCCATCGGTTAGTTCGTCAGCATGACATAGTCTCGGGATCCACCTCGGGTTCGTAGATTGTGCCTTAATCATTGGGATAATTAATCTAGTAACTAGGTTAATTAAAAATGGAGTCACTTAGGGTTTTTTCCTAGTTTACCCTAAAATAATTAAACAAGGTGGCGACTCACACACATCACGTGTATTTCTTCTCATTCATCATATGCATCACATGCCTATGACATTTGGGGAAGGGGTTCACATTCACAAGCTTCAACGGCTCTTGTTCCTCTTTTTTATGATTTTAAGGCAATATAGTCCGACCTTGCTCTTCTTCCTTAGTTGAGTTAAGGCCCGACCTTAGCTTATTTAGAGATAGACTCAACCTCTTTAGTCAATTACAACCATGGAGTTCCGATCCAGTCGAGTTATAAGCACAAGGGTATAATCACTAAACTCAAATCTTTGTCAATTAAGCCCGGTCCATCCGGCACTCTACATGCTTTAAGCCTGGTCCATCCCACACCTTATAAACTGTCAAGCCCGATCCGTCCGGCACTCTGTATGCTTTAAGCCTGATCCATCTGGCAAAACCACAAAACTAGTTTTCCAACTAACAACTTGATCCATCCAGCCCTCCGTAAGCCCACTCCCAAAATAGCACCTTCAAAATCCTACCATCCTAATCAATGGTAGAACTTTGTCTCCCTTTATCCTCATACAAACGAGGCACGAAGGCATACCTACAGGTTTCAGCCTAGGTAGCGAGCCCCTACCAAACTGACCACTTGGGACTTAGGGGAATCTGTCGCACGATCTAGAATCCTCGATAGACAAGGCTAGAGTCGAGCTCCCCTCTAAATTACATGTGTTTTTTTTATCATTTATGCTTTTAATGCTTTATCTATAATTTCCATGCATTATAAGTATGTTCATACATCGATAAACTGACGTTAATGCAAAACACTAATTTTTGATTTATTAATTATGACCTAAACGGTTATTCATCCGAAAGAAGCTGAAAACCTACTCCCTGAACCCAATGATTCGAGGCTACTGCATTTTATCCAAGGCCATCTGAAAATGAGTCCATCATAGGGTCTTTTCCTTAGTCTTTCCCTGAAAACAAAAACAAACTAAGGTGGTGATTCTATCACACCACACACTTGTCAAAGTGCGACAAAGAGCCAACCTGACTTCACTTAATGCTAAACTGAGCCATAATCGATCTAAATCAAACCAAAAGAACCATAAGGAGTTCCTCCCAGTTTCCATGACAAACCGACCAATAGGCCTATCTAGATTAACTCCGTCCTTCGGATCTTTCCCATAGCGCTCGAAAGGGGGCTCACAAGTGGCTCCATTATGTTGTGTCTTGCGCCATATGTAGTGGCGTTCACCACTAGTGCTTTAGTGGCAGCCAATTGTCAAGTTCTTCCTTTTATTTCTTGTCATAAAAGCTCATAACACCCATACACGCCACAAAAGCTCGGTCCTCTCCTTCTGAGTGAAGCTTTCACTCAAAAACTTCCCCAAACTCTTCATTTCTTCCGCATTCTTCATGGATCGGTCCTTAGCACCTGCAATTGAGGCATTGTACTGTAATTTTAGCCGTGAGGACTGGGATTTGCTTTCACCTTTCAAACTCAATGGGCTGATCTACTACCGAAACATTTAGATTTAAGCCGGATTGTTGCAATGGTTAATTAACCATTTCGATCCTTCGAACAACCTATTTCTTCATAATGATTTCGAGATATGTCTATTGTTTGAGCAACTTAATATCATTTCCCAGAGAACACCCGTGACCAAATAGGTTCCTATAGTGCCCTGGTTGGATGTTAATCCTACTTCGATGATTATGCTTGTATTTTATTTCTTGGCCTATGAGATTCCCTGTTATGACTTTGGAGCTGATGTCATCCCACTGTTGTGAATACTCAAATTTTGAGGCTCAAAGAGCCATTTTTTTCCGGACTGCAAACAGTCCGGTCGGACCGGAGGTCATTCAAAAAATTCACCGGAAGTGTGCCAATATGGTACTTGAAATGTCCGAAAAATTACGAGGATCACGGAACTGGTCTCGGAATATTTATTGGAGGTCCGGAACTCCCGGAAAAGCCTCCGGAACAAAAAAAGAAAAAAAGAGAGGGGAAAAGGCACACATGCCCGCCCGCGGGGGGGGGGGGGGGCATGCCCGCCCAGGCCAGGCGGGCAGGCCCGCCCAGCCCAGGCGGGCATGCCCACCTTCATGGGCGGGCACACCCGCCCTCCTGGGCGGGCATGCCTGCCCTCGAAGGCGGGCAGGGGCGCCCGGGGTCACGTTTTTTCCTATAAAAAACGGCTCTGGGGCTCCGTTTTGAGACACTCAGTCTGTGTTGACGGACGCTCCTTCTCCCTACGCTCTTTGCGATTCTTTACTGCTTTCTTGCATTTTTTTTTAATTTTAGTTTTATTTTATTGTTGTGATACTTGGTCACTTAAAATTAAATTAAAATTAATTCCCTTAACGAGGAGCTTAACCTGGAGTTAAGAAGCGGTCGACGATTAAATCAGGTACATGAACTGAAGTCTGCCTATTTAATTTTAGCACTTCATGCATGCTTCTTTTCTACTCCTAATAATTCTACAACTGCATAAATGCATCCATGCCATCATTAGGCAAACAAATTGCCTCAATTAAATAAATTTAGGCTAAATGCCCGATTAATTAATAATCGTGGTATTAAAGCCTAAATCCGACAATATTGGCTTAAAACACGTAGTTAATTAATAGCTATGGTGTAATCGCCTTTATTTCAAACAAATCCGGCTTAAGTCCAATTAATTAATAATTGTGGCTAAAAGCCTTAATCGATCACGTTTTGGCAACAAATTGCCTACAATTAAATCAATCTTTTGGCAAAATGCCTTAAAATTAATCAACTTATTTTGGCTAAAAGCCTTAAATCAATCATTTTGGCGACAATCGCCCAATCAACATCATTTTGGTAATCAAATTGCCTAAATCACTCTTTTTGGCTAAAAGCTTTAAAATCAATCATTCTGGCAACAATCGCCTAAAATTAATCATTCTTGGCCACGATTGCCTAAATCAATCTTTTTGGCTAAAAGCCATTAAAATCAACATTTTTGGCATCAAATGCCTAAAAATCAATCAATTCCTTGGCAAAATGCCTAAACAAAATGCACAAAGCATACACACACTCATGCATAAAGCATCCTCATTCAAAGCCCTCTAAAAGAGGCCTATCGAACTACGTCGACTTTGATCTTCCATACAAACGGAAGTACGTAGGCACGTTCGGGATTTAACCCCGAGCGGCAAGTCAAAATCGCATAAACACTTTCATTGGTCCAAATCATAATCTTGCAAAGCATTCATTCTTTGGTTAGTTCATCAGCATGACATAGTCTCGGGATCCACCTCGGGTTCGTAGACCATGCCTTAAACATTTGGGATAATTAATCTAGTAACTAGGTTAATTAAAATTGGAGTCACTTAGGGTTTTTTCCTAGTTTACCCTAAAACAATTAAACAAGGTGGCGACTCATACATTCACGTGCATTTCTACCCTTAGTCACACGCATTCATATGCTATGATATTTGGGGGAGGGGTTCACAGTTTGGAGACTTCACTGGGGAATTATGCAATCTTTTTGCATAAAGAGGACTACAATTATTGTGTAAACTAATCTGCCCTTCTTTAGGGCATTGTTTACTATGCTTTGTTTTGCAGGGTACCCCAACAGAAAAAATCCAGTATTCTTTCTTTAAGAATACGGGATAAGGAGAATTTGAACTTGATTGTACAACTAAATTAAAACATTTTTAATTTGTTGATTTATTTGCACGATTGAGAATCTTTTTCTCCATTGCATAAAAAAACAAATTTCAAATGAATTTCTTCTCTCTCTGTTCAAACTTCTGAGTCTGGATAGCAAGTAGCGCTGATCGGCAGGTCTCTTTGATTATGTCGACGGACAGCCAAAGCGTCCTCCCTGTTGCCGAAAACCATCCCTAATCCTTTTGGGGATGGCCCATGGGCATGCGTACCGTTGGACCCACGCGAAACTCTTTGTTTCACATGTGGTTAGGTATATCCATGCTCAAGGCTCAAGGGTCCCTTTACAAGCCGATTCTCTATTCGTGTCATAGCCTATAGAACCTACCCTCTAGAACTGTATGCACCCAATGATGAGAACCATACCATTAAAACAGATTATGACGTGCTGTTACGTGCATTCACGACATACCATAAACATGGGGTAAACGCAAAGAGGACGGAAAACACTCTTTCACCATTAGTCATGCACAGTTGGACAAGGAGTCAACCTACCTCATACACCAAACACTATACCTAATCCAACTACCCTTGTACTTTCAGGTGCCCACGATCCAAGTGCCCACATCAGTGCCAGCCACACCTACAGTACTATCACCAGCTTCACCAGCTACACCAGCTTCACCTACAACTTCAACAGCTTTACCTGCATCAATGGCATCACTTGCTGATATCCAAACCCTCATCGAACAACTCGAGGCCAGAATGGAGGCCAGAATGAATGAGGCATTGGCCGCCCAAAGGATTGCCCTGATAGCTGAATTGGGTAATGGTAATGGTAATGGAAATGGGGCTTCCGCTAAAGGGAGTGGACCGGCTACCTCCAATCAGGGACCTGCTGTTGAACCGACAAACCCTGCCTTTAACCTGGATGATGTGCCTTCCAAAACTACTTCTGAGCCGGAAGCTCAGAAAACGAGGAAAAAACTGGAAACCACCAAAAAGAAAAACAATGAACCCTTTCCCTCGTTCCTTACGAGGAAAAGGACCAAGGTCGCCCAAATGATCAACAGGCCTTCTGAGCAAGAACAGGTAGACATAATCATAAAGAACCTGCAACCTGTCTACCAACAACAATTACAAACCCAATACTTACCGACCTTCCAATCGCTCATTGCCGCTGCTACAAAGGTAGAGGGTTTAATTCAAATGGGGCAGCCGAAAGAAGACTCGGGCTCCTCAAAATACGAGAAGCCTAGCCAAGCTGGCAAAGTTCGTGAAGTGGCAAGCATCACCCCCACGAATCCTTTACGTGTGGGCAATTTGAGAAATGGCAATCGTCCAAGAAGGACATATACTGATCTTGGGATGCCAATCCTTTTGGTTTTCCGAGAGGCTGTCAAGGCCAACTACATCAAGCCCTTGGAAGCAAGGCCGCCACCCAACCCTTTACCAAGAAACTACCGAACCAATGAATACTGTGAATATCATCAGGGTCATGGGCATGAGACTGAAGCGTGCTGGACGCTTAAGAACCGCATCCAAGACCTGGTGGACGACGGTTCAATCATCCCAAGAAGTGAGTCAAACATTAGCACTAATCCCTTACCAAATCACGGGGTAAATGCTATTGTTTCTGACCAGGAATTGATCGATCCTTTCGAGCTATTCCTAGAAATGAATGACACCTGTGCCCTGGACCTGAATGACTTATCCGAAGAGGTAACAAACGAGCTGGAAGCGGAAGACTTCATGCAGCCTAGTCTCTTTGACGAGGTTGCGGTTATCACCGAAAATGAAGGGAATCGAGACTTGCTCAACCTGATCAAGCCAAGCGGAGGACCTATCACCAACTGGTACGCCGAGGAGGATCGCACTGTTGATAGACCCCCTCCTGAGTCAAGCCTAGTACCAGAGTCTGTAATCAAGTCCTGTACTGAGTCCGAGTCTGACCCCGAGTCTGAAACCGAGTCAGAGTCCAGTTCCAGTTCTAAGTCGTCCGCGTCGGATCTAGAAGATCCAGATTTCAAACTTGATGTATTCTTTGAAGACGATTCCGTCATAATTAATAAAGGCTTGCAAATTCTTGATTACCCTGCGTGTCTATCTTTCCAAGCATTTCCAAGCAAAAATAATCAAATAAATGAAATAAAAAATGAAAAGGAAAAAATAATAATTGGCAAAGAAGAAAACGAACATACATACATTGCATCTGATTGCATGAACAGGGAACAGGTTAGTGAATGTTTGAAGAAATTTGTTGATTGCTTCATGTGGAAAGCAAGTGACATCACTGGAATTGACCCAGCAATAGTGGTGCACAAGATTCCAGTATACCCAGAGGCTAAGCCAGTGAAGCAGAAGCTAAGAAGGCTGAAAACAGAATGGTCCTTGAAGATCAAGGAGGAAGTGGCCAAGCAGCTGGAAAACAAGTTCATAGAACCTATTGCCTACCCGACATGGTTAGCAAACATAGTGCCGGTTCCTAAGAAGGATGGAAAGGTGCGAATGTGTGTGGATTACAGGGATTTGAATAAAGCTTGTCCGAAGGATGATTTTCCCCTGCCACATATTGACTTACTGGTGGATCGAATGGCTGGACACGAAATGGTCTCTTTGACCGATCTTGCTGTCGGGTACAATCAAATAATGATGCATTTGCCAGACAAAGAGAAGACGGCATTCATCACAGAATGGGGAACCTACTGCTATAGGGTCATGCCCTTCAGGCTCAAAAATGCCGGGGCAACCTATCAAAGAATGGCAACAACCATCTTTCACGACATGATTCACGGAGAGGTGGAAGTGTATGTGGATGATATGGTGGTTAAGTCGAAAACAACCGAAGAACATACGACCGCACTTGAGAAGGTCTTCCTTAGACTTCGAAAGTATAATTTGAAGCTCAACCCGGCAAAATGTCTGTTTGGAGCCACATCCGGAGTATTTCTGGGGCACATGGTTAGTCGGAAGGGCATAGAGATTGATCCTTCGAAAGCTAGAGCTATTCTGGAAATGCCAGCACCAAGGACCGAAAAAGAAGTCCGAGGTTTCCTAGGAAGGCTACAGTACATCAGCCGGTTCATCAATCAGTTGGCCGATACTTGTGGTCCGATTTTCAAACTACTTAGGAAAGGAGTAGCAGTCAAATGGAATAAGGATTGTCAGGCGGCTTTCGACCAAGTCAAGCAATACCTGCTATCCCCGCCTGTTTTACAACCACCAAGGCTAGGAAAGCCTTTGCTACTGTACCTATCTGTGACAGAAGAAGCAATGGGTGCCATATTAGCTCAACAAGCAGAAGATACAAGGATAGAAAATGCCGTGTATTACCTTAGCAAGAGGATGCTGGAATATGAGTTGAAATACAACAAGATAGAGAAGTTGTGTCTGGCTCTAGTCTGGGCCTGTACCAAGCTGCAACACTACCTCTCGTCTTACACTACACACGTAATCTCTGAATCGAACCCCTTGAAATTCCTTATGGAAAGGCCGGTTCTTGACTTTAAGATGGCAAAGTGGGTGTCAGTGCTTGCGGCTTATGATTTAAAGTTTGTACAACGTAAGGCAGTAAAAGGCGGGGCCTTGGCTGACCAATTAGCAGAATTACCGGTCGAAGACCAAATGCCGGAGGTAGAGTTCCCCGACGAAGACCTGTTAAACTTGGAAAGTCAGGTCTGGGAGATGTACTTCGATGGAGCTTCAAACTACCATGGAAATGGGATTGGAGTTGTATTCAAAACTCCTTGTGGAGAATACATCCCAATTGCAGTTAAATTAGACTTCGACTGTACCAATAATGAGGCCGAATACGAAGCCTGCATCAAGGGGTTAGAAGCAGCCTTGGAAAAAGAGATAAAAGTCCTCAGGGTTTTCGGAGATTCCAACCTGATAGTCTCCCAGGCTCTAAGGAAGTGGAAAATCAAGGAAGAGCGTTTGGTTCCTTACCTACAACGCTTAGACGAATTGGCTCAACAGTTTGAGGAATTATCTTTCCACTACCTGCCGCGAGCCAAAAATCAATTCGCTGATGCCCTGGCCACTTTGGCCTCCATGGTTAATGTGGGGAGAGACCAAGTTATTCGGCCCCTGACAGTTAGGCTTCAGAAACAGCCAGCACACGTCATGCATTTGGTAGATGACAAGCCTTGGTTTTGGGATATACAAAATTACCTTCAGAACGAAGCCTACCCGGAGGGATCCACCAAAACTGATCAACGGACATTAAGACAGTTAGCGTCTGGATACTTCCTTACTAGGGGAGTTCTGTATAAAAGAAGTTGGAACGGCTTGCACCTAAGGTGCGTTGGTGAAGAGGAGGCTCAAACCATTATGGATTTCGTGCATAATGGGGAATCTGGGTCACACATGCACGAGATAGCCTTGGCTCGAAAAATCATGAACCTAGGTTATTACTGGTCAACTATGAATGCGGATTGTGTGAGGCACGCGCGGAAGTGCCATGAGTGCCAAATTTTCGCTAAGCTGCAAAAACGGCCTCCGGTCAATTTAAATCCAATTGCTTCACCGTGGCCTTTTGCAACTTGGGGCATAGATGTAATTGGAAAAATCCACCCGAAAGCCTCTAATGGCCATCAGTTTATCCTGGTCGCTGTAGATTATTTCACCAAATGGATTGAGGCAGCTTCCTTTTCAGTTTTGAACGCCAAGAAGGCAGCGCAGTTTGTACGTGCCAACATCCTTTGTCGGTACGGAACACCATTCGAGACCATTACTGATAACGGGTCTCATTTTCAAGGCGAATTCGCTGACCTCTTAAAGCAAAAGAAGATTCAACATCATAAGTCCTCACCCTATCGCCCACAAACAAATGGGGCCGTCGAAGCTGCGAACAAGGCTATAAAAGTCATTTTGCAAAAGACAGTTCAGAAACATAGGGCATGGCATGAACAATTACCAAATGCTTTGTGGGGATACAGGACTTCTATCAGAACGCCTACTAGGGCAATTCCGTATTCTTTGGTATATGGTAAGGAAGCAGTACTGCCTATTGAGATGGAAGTTCAGTCGGCAAGAATTATCCGGGAAAGCCAGATCAGCGAAGCAGATTGGGCTGAGAATTATCATTTACAACTCTTGGGAATGGATGAGAAGCGATTGCAAGCGATCCACCAAGCTCAAGTTTACCAAAGAAGAATGGCACGGCATTTTAACAAGAAGGTTAAAGATCGGAAACTCGAAGAAGGTTGTTTGGTCCTGAAAGAAATTAGACAGCCAATCCTGGACCCACGTGGGAAGTTTCGTCCTCATTGGGTTGGACCCTATGTATTGAAGAAAATATTATCCGGCGGAGCCGTCATCTTGACTGATTTGGATGGTTTGGAATTCACAAATCCGTGTAATTTAGATCAGTTAAGAAGATATTTTGTGTAGTTGTAATCATTTGCATAATGTAGAAAGAGCTACATTAGACCTGATTCTCCTTGGAAAAAAAGAAATTATGTATCGGAGATATGTAGGCAGCCCTCTTTGGGCGCGGTCTAAGCATTAATAAAAAAAAACATTTCATATTTCATTCTTCTTTGCCAAATAAAAAAAAAAAGAAAAGAAAGAACCGCTAAGTTGAAAACCCGAAAGGGCGGCTTAGGCAAAAGGGGGTAGCTCGTTAAGCTGAAAACCCGAAAGGGCGGCTTAGGCAAAAATTAGAGCCTGAATAAATAAAAATTGGCAAATGCTTGGAAAGTTCAAACGCCTAATGACAAAGTCAAATAATCCAGAATCAAGCAAGAGAGTCCAAAATAACTAAAGAAAGTGTAAAGCATACATCCAAAGATAAATCCAAAGTCCCAAACGAAAGGCAAAACAAGAAAAAGATCACAAAAGTTCATAAGAGTCTAGGTATCCCGTCGCCTCTGCGGAGCGGCATCCTCTGAGTCTTCTACTGAACTCTGCCCAGCCTTGCCTGTCCGAGGGGCCAGCACAATCTCCTCACCTGTCCCAACCTCCTCTTCAACATCAGCCTGAACCCAACCTTCAAGAACACTCAGCAGTGCAGTCCTCCTTGGTCTTTCAATCGGCCAGACAGCGGCAATGAACCAGGCCCGGTACTCGGGAGAAGTCTGAACACTGGTAGGATCGGGTAAAGGTCTCACCATGCGGTGATCTCTAACCCAAGCTTTAAGGACAGCTCGGGTAACACCAGCAGTAATGGCAGCATCAGTCGAAATATCATCCATAATGGGGACAGTCTGATCTATCCCCATCTGCCTCAAAACGCGCGAAGCGCAGTACCAAGTGCAGTGGGTAAGGCCTAGGAGGTAAACCCGAGAATGGCGGAAGCTGACCTGAATAAAGCGGTTGATATTGTACCAAGGGATGAACCACAGTATCTCATTTGGACCCAATTCAACCAGCCACGAAGTCCATGTTTCAGTAGAAGGGTGCGAGATCAAGATTTTTCGCATGCGATACTGGGAAGGATTGTAAGGAAGGGAGGTAGGAGCAGCCACCACTTGAAGATGATCCCTCAACCAAACCTGAGTAATGGATCTTTTCTATTACAAAGAAACAAATTAAAAAGAAGAAAAAGAATGAGGTAGGATAATAGGGAAAAAATACCTGGAGAATGATGGGAGAAACAGTCCAATCATCGAACCCTAAAGCGGCTCTGTCAAGGCTTCTAATGGTCTCTGCCAGCACAACACCGCCAATGCAACCCATATCCTCCATTTGCCAAACCATGGGACAAAGCCGCAAGTCTCCAAAACCTGGGTCCCGGTTGAATAAGAAACCATCCAATAAGCAGAAAACCAGGGCCCGCATCCTCAGCCTCATCCGGTCAGGGTCGTCCAAGCAAGTCTCTAAAAATTCATCAATCAGGGGCAGCAGAATCGCCTTCTGATCATCCACAATCATAGCCCTAGCCTGTGGCCGGCTAAACCGAAACAAGTTCTCAAATGACTTAACATACCCAACTTTCACCTCGTGCCTAACCAAGGGAGCATTGGGATCACACCCTATAATCGCACAAAATTCCTCAAAAAGAGGGCACATTTCCTCCATCATAGCCCCAAACCGAAAAACGTGAGCCTCAGGATCCCAAAATCTAATACAGGCTCGCAAAAAGTCCCAGTCAACTACTACGCCCCTAAGAGTGATAACGGGAGAAATTCCGTACCTCCCCAAATTGATCTTTTCAACTTTGGAGAGACTCCTGGTCCAGCTATGCATGCTATGGTTGTAAAAGGGATTCATGTTTTTTTATTTATTTATTTATCCTGTTTTTATTAATTAAAAAAAATATAATAATAAATAAAATAAATAAATAATAATAAGTAAAAAAAAAAAGAGGGGAGAGAGAAAACTGACCAAAATAGCTGTTTAGGCACAGAATTCGAGAGTTAGAATGAAGAAAGGGGCTGAAAATAGCCTTTTTATTTAGAAAGTCGCGCCCAAGGGCGGCTGCCCGCGCCTTCTAGGGCGGGTATGCCCACCTGGAGGGCGGGCACGCCCGCCCATCCCAGGCGGGCATGCCAAAAAAAAAAAAAAAATCTTTCTTGTTCTTTTTTACAAAAGGATTGGTTCAAAAAAAAAAAAAACAAAAAAAAAAAGGGGGGGCAAGGTGTGTTTTTTTTTAAATTGGATTCTCTTCTGTTCAAATCTAATAAACATGCATACTTTCAGTATTAATCAAATGCAGGTACAAATAAGTTAAGTACAGAAATACAGGCCAAGATTCGGTACAGGAAAATAAAGAGGAAAGAAAATAAAGGAAAGCAAGGAAGTCTAGCAGCTATCAGCAGCGAGACCTCCTCCTCCTCCGGTCGTCAAAAGGCTGCAGTGTCCAAGCTGAAGTTAGTTCCTCCTGCATTCCAAGGATTAGCTCCATCATCTGACTGATCAAGCCGTCAGGAACCTGGAAGTCACACAAAAAATATATATATAAGTCAATATACAAATCTCTTATAAATCCTTTTTATGAGAGATTTATCAGTCATTACCTCATTAATGTCATCAGGAGGAAGAGCCAGGCGATTCACACGCTCCAGGGACACCTCCCGAAGAGACGAAGTACCCTCAGGAGTGTAATAGGAAATGTTGTATGGAAGGTGCAAATTGGCCAAACCCGGATGGACTGGCCTGGTAGCCTCTGAAATAGCCTGGGGAATCCTGAAGGCACCAACCGCATGGCTAGGGCCAGCTCGAGACGGACCTCCACCGGAGTAGAAGAAGAAGGATGGGACGTAGGCCTCCTCCTTGGAGTCCTGGCCGAGGAGCCTGAAGCCCGAGAGGAACGGGTGCCGAGCGGCTGGAAAGGGGTCGACCTTAGGAGACTGTCAAGCCTAGAGCCGATGGGCCGCATCAGAAACACCTGGCAGAATTCGTCATAATCTCCACCCTGGATCAATTCCATATGTGGGATACCTTCAGTATGGGCATCTGTAAGAACCATCTGTTTGCCCGCTCGCATGTCCTCAGGAGGAGGAAGAGGAACGGAGCGGCAGCCCCTAACCTGGAAGTGCACTCGCTCACCCAGGTAATAACGTCTCAGAACGGGATGTGATAAGACAAACCGCAGCCGAGACAGAGCCTCTGATCTCCTGAAATGGGGATCAGCCTCAATCCAACGTTGGAGTCGGGTATTCATTGCCCCTACCTCAGCCTGTGTAAGGGAAGCAAATGTGTTAATAAATCTTTTATTTTTCACACGACCAAGGGAAATTAAAAGGGCACTCGCCTGCTCTATGGTACAAGTATCGAAGAAGCTCCGCAAATCCCCTAAAGACTTCTGGCGTAGAACAGACTGGTGATTAGCTCGGTACCATCTCCAAGCCAAAGGTACCAACCCTAGCCCAAGATCAGCACGGGACAGCTCAGGGCGGATGTAGGGAAAATACTCAAAAGCCCAAGTCTGCAAAACGAAGGAAAGGATCAATAATAAAAAAAAGGGGGGGGGAAGAAAAGGAAAAGACAACACAGAATGAGGATATGCTCTTTACATTACCTCCCAGAAATAGTAGGTCCCGCTGAGCTTACAGTGGCCTCGACTCAGATCGCACATATCATCATACATGCGGCTCAGAATAGCACCGGCCCAGTCGTACTCAGTAAGATGGGCCAAGTCCTCCAAACTCTTCAGAATAGAGGGATTAAACTTCTCTTTTCTGTTAGACTAGAAAGACGACGCAAACAACAGCAACAGAGTGAATCTAGCTACCTGAGTAGCCATTAGCTCTCCCTGTCTATGTCTGGCATAAATGTCAGGGGCCTGGAGGGATAACCAGTGCCTCGAAACACTCAGATCGGGAGTAGAATAGCTAGGTCTAACATTCCGGGGAAGGTCAATCCCTATCAGCTCCGTCATTCGGTCGGGGGTGACCGCAGTCCTCCAATCGTCATATAGCTCGATCGGCCGAGTACCAAAAGGAATCCCAGAAATCAATGAAAAGTCGGTCGGGGTCATCGTCATCTCACCCCAAGAGAAGTGGAAAGTGTTGGTGGTGTCCCACCATCTCTCAGCCAACGCACCCAGTAGGCTCTTATAATTCTGCCTACCCAGCTCGAGGTTTCTTAAGAAGTCCAGGTGAGAAGGGCCAATGATGGCTCCGACCGGGTTATTATGATCAAGTATGTCAAACGGGATCTCAGCAATGGAGGACTCGCCTACGTCCAGCCTAATGTATGCACCCTAAAAGGTAAAACAGTTTAAGGTTATCCTTTGGTTCCTAACTAAAAGATATCTTAATCCCCTCCTAGCATGCATACTAATAAAAATAGTAAGCACAAAAAGAAGTCAATTACAATTTGGCCTAAGGCCCAAAGAAAATCACAATTTGGCCTAAGGCCCAGAAAATCACAATTTGGCCTAAGGCCCAGAAATCACAATTTGGCCTAAGGCCTAAAAAATCACAGTTTGGCCTAAGGCCCAAAAAATCACAGTTTGGCCTAAGGCCCAGAAAATCACAATTTGGCCTAAGGCCCAGAAAATCACAATTTGGCCTAAGGCCCAGAAATTACAATTTGGCCTAAGGCCCAAAGAATCACGATTTGGCCTAAGGCCCAAAAATCACAGTTTGGCCTAAGGCCCAAAAAATTACATTTCGGCCTAAGGCCCAAAATCACAATTTGGCCTAAATAATGGACAATACGCCAACAAAGCGAGCGTACCTGGGCAAAGACGCCGGTCATAGAAGCGTGAGTATCAGCATCCGCCATGAGATCGACATCACTGAAAGAAATCTCCAGAGACTCCAGCAGATCCTCGTCGCTGCCATAATCGGAGAAAGCCATGATGAGAGATTTGAGAGAATTTGAGAGAGAGCCTTAGAGTAAGAGGATTGAAACGAATGAAAATGAAAGTTTAAGCTATTTATAGAAGAAAAAAGGAGCCAAAAGGCGGGTCTTCTGGACGCGTCTGTTTTTCGCCTCCAAAATTTGTGTTTCAGACAACCACCGACTCCCATAAATCATTTTTATGGTCGCCGGTGGGGGGCAGCTGTGAATACTCAAATTTTGAGGCTCAAAGAGCCATTTTTTTCCGGACTGCAAACAGTCCGGTCGGACCGGAGGTCATTCAAAAAGTTCACCGGAAGTGTGCTAATATGGTACTTGAAATGTCCAAAAAATTACGAGGATCACGGAACTGGTCTCGGAATATTTTTTGGAGGTCCGGAACTCCCGGAAAAGCCTCCGGAACGAAAAAAGAAAAAAAGAGAGGGGAAAAGGCACACATGCCCGCCCAGGCCAGGCGGGTACGCTCATCCAGCCTAGGCGGGCATGCCCGCCTTCATGGGCGGGCACGCCCGCCCTCCTGGGCGGGCATGCCCGCCCTCGAAGGCGGGCAGGGGCGCCCGGGGTCACGTTTTTTCCTATAAAAAATGGCTCTGGGGCTCCGTTTTGAGACACTCAGTCTGTGTTGACGGACGCTCCTTCTCCCTACGCTCTTTGCGATTCTTTACTGCTTTCTTGCATTTTTTTTTAATTTTAGTTTTATTTTATTGTTGTGATACTTGGTCACTTAAAATTAAATTAAAATTAATTCCCTTAACGAGGAGCTTAACCTGGAGTTAAGAAGCGGTCGACGATTAAATCAGGTACATGAACTGAACTCTGCCTATTTAATTTTAGCACTTCATGCATGCTTCTTTTCTACTCCTAATAATTCTACAACTGCATAAATGCATCCATGCCATCATTAGGCAAACAAATTGCCTCAATTAAATAAATTTAGGCTAAATGCCCGATTAATTAATAATCGTGGTATTAAAGCCTAAATCCGACAATATTGGCTTCAAACACGTAGTTAATTAATAGCTATGGTGTAATCGCCTTTATTTCAAACAAATCCGGCTTAAGTTCAATTAATTAATAATTGTGGCTAAAAGCCTTAATCGATCACGTTTTGGCAACAAATTGCCTACAATTAAATCAATCTTTTGGCAAAATGCCTTAAAATTAATCAACTTATTTTGGCTAAAAGCCTTAAATCAATCATTTTGGCGACAATCGCCCAATCAACATCATTTTGGTAATCAAATTGCCTAAATCACTCTTTTTGGCTAAAAGCTTTAAAATCAATCATTCTGGCAACAATCGCCTAAAATTAATCATTCTTGGCCACGATTGCCTAAATCAATCTTTTTGGCTAAAAGCCATTAAAATCAACATTTTTGGCATCAAATGCCTAAAAATCAATCAATTCTTTGGCAAAATGCCTAAACAAAATGCACAAAGCATACACACACTCATGCATAAAGCATCCTCATTCAAAGCCCTCTAAAAGAGGCCTATCGAACTACGTCGACTTTGATCTTCAATACAAACGGAAGTACGTAGGCACGTTCGGGATTTAACCCCGAGCGGCAAGTCAAAATCGCATAAACACTTTCATTGGTCCAAATCATAATCTTGCAAAGCATTCATTCTTTGGTTAGTTCATCAGCATGACATAGTCTCGGGATCCACCTCGGGTTCGTAGACCATGCCTTAAACATTTGGGATAATTAATCTAGTAACTAGGTTAATTAAAATTGGAGTCACTTAGGGTTTTTTCCTAGTTTACCCTAAAATAATTAAACAAGGTGGCGACTCATACATTCACGTGCATTTCTGCCCTTAGTCACACGCATTCATATGCTATGATATTTGGGGGAGGGGTTCACAACTGTGACCACTTATAGATCATGCACTGAGTATGAATCGCACTAGCCCATACAGGCCTCCACTTGTCTGTTTCTACATTCTTCGTCAATACTTGCTACTCAATGGTATTGATGGCTATGGCAGCCTTAGGCTGGTGCCCATAGTCGAGCAGATGGCTAGGTGATGCACGCCTTTTCCACTTATTCTGGTTGAGACATTTACTTGGCTAGGAGAACACACTTAGGACTCTAGTTCGATACTTGGTCCGATGGGGAGCCCGCTTCTACAGCAGGTAAATGCATTTTTTATTTTCTCTTCTTTTTTTTAACACTCTAATTTTTGCTTAAGGCGCCCTTTGCGGGTTTTTGACTTAACGAGCTTCTCTTTTTTCTTTTTTTTCTTTTATTTATTTTCATTTTCATTTTCATTTGTTTTTGTCATTCATTTTTCTGAATGCATTTGCAGTTGTGAGCTTTTGAGAAGCTGCAAGTGATGGATCCACCATCGGACCATCTGATGTTCGATTATAGACCACGAGTCTATGTCCCACACCACTATCGTCTGACCGGCGACACTGTTGCAGACCGGAATGTAATCTTTCACGAGCTCACCTCCGAGGGAGTCAAACGGACTTGCCCCTAATGCTATATAGAGCAAGTCACAGTTTCTTCATACATGCTCTACGTGCCCTTGTGCGGATTAACCATGGTAGTGGCTTATTATCCCAGCCGTGTAGCTCAGCAATATGGTCGTCATCAGGTTGTCCCTGATTACACTCGGTTTGAGGGTGGACTTATTAACAGCGATTTATATATCCCTTTATTTCTACTGCAAGTAAACGCATTTTTTATTTTCTTTTCTTTTTTTATACACTCTAATTTTTGCTTAAGGTGCCCTTTGTGGGTTTTCGACTTAACGAGCTTCTCTTTTTTCTTTTTTTTTTCTTTTTTTATTTTCATTTTCATTTTCATTTGTTTTCATTATTCATTTTTTGAATGCCTTTGCAATTGTGCACTTTTGAGAAGCTGCAAATGATGGATCCACCATCGGACCATCTGATTTTCGATTATAAACCATGAGTCTATGTCCGACACCACTATCGTCTGACTGGCGACACTGTTGCAGACTGGATTGTAATCTTTTATGACCTCACGTCCGAGGGAATCAGACGAACTTGCCCCTAGTGCTATATAGAGCGAGTCATAGTTTCTTCATACATGCTCTACGTGCCCTTGTGCAGATTAACCATGGTAGTGGCTTATCATCCCAGCCGTGTAGCTCGGTAATATGGTCATCATGAGGTTGTCTCTGATTACACTCGGTTTGAGGGTGGACTTATTACCAACGATTTCTATCTCCCTTTATTTCTACTGCAAGTAAACGCATTTTTTATTTTCTTTTCTTTTTTTTATACACTCTAATTTTTGCTTAAGGCACCCTTTGTGGGTTTTTGACTTAACGAGCTTCTCTTTTTCTTTTTTTTCTTTTTTTATTTTCATTTTCATTTTCATTTGTTTTCATTATTCATTTTTTTTTTGAATGAATTTGCAATGGTGCACTTTTGAGAAGCTACAAGTGATGGATCCACCATCGGACCATCTGATGTTCGATTATAAACCACGAGTCTATGTCCCACACCACTGTCGTCTGATCGGTGAAACTGTTATAGACTGGATTGCAATCTTTCACGACCTCACCTCCGAGGGAGTTAGACGAACTTGCCCCTGGTGGTATATAGAGCGAGTCACAGTTTCTTCATACATGCTCTAGTGCCCTTGTGCAGACTAACCATGGTAGTGGCTTATTATCCCAGCCGTGTAGCTAGGCAATATGGTCGTCATCAGGCTATCCCAGATTACACTCGATTTGAGGGTGGATTTATTACCTAGTGATTTCTATCTGGCTTTATTTCCACTTGTCATGGTCGCACGACTGTACTCATTTCTAATATTGCTGATACCTCTTCTTCAGACTTGTACTGCTCGTGGCTGTAGGCTTATTCTGGAGTCTGTGCCGATTCGGAGTCAGCTGATCTTTTGATTGCTAGATTTCTACTATGACTAGCATGTAGATGCTCCTATCCTACTTTCTAATGAAATGTAATAGAAAAATATTAACAGAGCAACAATGTGAAATGTATACACTTATTATGAATGAAACGTCTTTTGCTAAAAATGCTTGATATGTTTCCTACTATTCTATGTCATCAATGTAAATTCATATCATTTGCATATCAATAGGAACTTATCATAATTTCAAGTTAATAAGAACACAAAAGTTGGATTTATTAATTGGGCTTTGCCATAAATGTTTCGAGTTATACATAAAATTTCTTTAGTCTATCCAAATTGACTGGTTTAGTAAATATATTACCTTCTATGTTTGATAGCTTCACTGCACCCTTTGAAAACATTCTCTTGATCATAAATGGACTTTCCTAGTTAGGCTTGAACTTCCCCCTCAGGTCATGAATGTTTGGCTGCATCTGTTTCAGGACTAAATCCCCTACTCTGAGTATCTCCGGATGAACTCTCTTGTTGAAGTGCTTAGCTATTCTCCATTTATACAACTGATCTATGAATCGGGCCTTAAGCCTCTTTCCATCTAGGAGTGCTAACTCTTGATAATGATTCTCTACCCATTGACATTCTGGAATCTTGGATTCCAACATTTTGCGCAAGGACTGCACTTCTATTTCTATCGGTAGCATGGCTTCCATTCCGTAAACTAGAGAATAAGGAGTTGCCCCATTCGTAGATTTGGCGGTGGACCTGTAGCCCTATAAAGCATATTGTAGCTTGCTTGCCCGATCACGATGATTTTCTGCCATTTTCCTTAGTATCTTTTTGATGTTCTTGTTCACAGCTTCCACTGTCCCATTAGTTTGTGGTCGATATGGTGAAAGCTTATGATGATCAATTCCATATTCTTCCAACAGTGTTTTTACTTGGAACTGAACTCCATTATCTGTTACTATATGATGGGGGATCCCATATTTAGAAATCAAGTTCTTTTTAATGAATTTGGCCATTTTCTTGGCGCCGATGCTCTTAAAAGATTCTGCTTCAACTCGTCTCGAGAAATAGTCCACTGCCACCACTATGAATTCATGTCCATTGGAAGCAGGTGGTGAAATTTTTCCAATGATATATATTCCCAAGTCTACAAATGGCTATGGCGAAATAGAAGGATGTAATTCTGAAGGTGGAATGTGACTCAGGTCTCCATGAATTTGACATTTGAAGCACCTTTTCACAAAAGAAATACAATCATTTTCCATTGTCGACCAAAAGAATCCTTGTCTAAGAATCTTCTTTGCTAGTGCTTTTCTATCCATATGGGTACCACAAACCCCTGCATGGATCTGTTCCATAATAGACATCTCAATAATACCCCATCTAACATTCTCTTATACAACTGACTGTCTAAGACTGCGAATTGTAATGCCAAACGTTGTTAGCTCTTCTGTCATCTTTAGTAGTTGAGTTAGGATAAACCCTTTCACTCATCCATTACAGGACATCATAAAACCATGGATGATCCTCTTCCTCTATATCCATTATCTTTTCTCCTTCATAACATGGGACACTACCCGGAGACATCATAAACAGCTTCCTAGGCATAACTGAAATCTCTGTGAACCCCTACCCCAAATATCATAGGCATACGAATGCATGTGACTAAGTGCAGAAATGCACGTGAGTGTGTGAGTCGCCACCTTGTTTAATTATTTTAGGGTAAACTAGGAAAAAACCCTAAGTGACTCCAATTTTAATTAACCTAAATGCTAGATTAATTAACCCAATGTTAAGGCATGGTCTACGAACCCGAGGTGGATCCCGAGACTATGTCATGCTGATAAACTAACCAATGAATGAATGCTTTGCAGGGTAAAATGAAATAATTGGATCCATGAAAATGTTTATGTGATTTCGACTTGCCGCTCGGGGTTAAATCCTA